>NC_135074.1:17007500-17025000 GCF_051107435.1 Chaetodon auriga | reverse complement strand
TACGACCTCAACTTGAGTGAAAGTGGAAGGCGGCAAACCACTAGACAAACACTGATACTCTATCATTTGTTTAAGCGCCTCATCAGCAGCAAATCAACAAACATCAGGCTAATTTGCACCAATTACAGGGCAGCATTTGTGCGTCAGTGCGTTCCATTACAGATAAGGGGCCCAGAGCTTTAAGAAAGCAGGAGGTTTAAAGGCATATGCAAAGGAGAGCTTTTTGATGGTGTGTGTGCAGGAGATGGGTCCGGGCTTTTGGAGGAAGAAAGCTGTTTACCTGGAACAGAGGATTATGGGACAACTCCCTGTGGCATGTTGGAAGCTGTGGGGGTCTGGGAGGGCTGGGCCTCAAATCAGTTTAGGGAACAGTCACACCTCTCAAAGTCGCTCGCTGCCACTGTCTCCTCTTTTTTTTTTTGTCTGTCTGCCTCTGCCTTTCTCACGCACATACACACACAAACACCCACACACACTCTTCATCACCCCAAAATATTTATCCCCTCTCCATTCGCTTTCTGCAAAAGGTTTTTAAATCGCAGTGAGTTTCCAAACTTAATCCGACACTATTTCATTTTCTCCCTGCAGAAGTCATTCTTTTTGCTTTTTTTTCCCCTCATTGCAAAAAAGATGACTCAAAGTCACAGTTTTGAAATCTATAAAGTGTAAACATGTAGAAAATACCTTAAATGTGGTATGTAGATTGTCATATTCATATTAAGTTAGTGTGGAGTTGCTGGAGTTTCTTTGTTCCTGCAAACTTTACAAAGGTATTCATTGTTATAGACAAATATGTTAAAGGTAAACTTGCCAGTATTATGACAGACAAACAAGAATTCAAAATGATCTCAAAGTATACCTTCCATGAGAATCTACCAGGGGAATGTGTCTGTGTTGTCCCGCTATCATGGGATTTGTTTCCTGCCCAGTTCTGCCATGATATGATAACACTAGCAAACAAATTTGAGATAAGGGGGAGATAAGTATCCTTATGATGTCACTGAAGGCTTTGTCATCATAACATCAGTGACAGCTTTGTCCTCCCCGGTATGTTGAGAGGCAATGAAAAATGCTGCAGTGAGATCAGAGAGAGGAGGAGAGCTGTGGGTGGACGCCAAATAGAACACTCCTACTCTAAAGTGGGACAGTCTGTTGGCAGCATGAAGTCCGTGTGTTTGTGTGTAAGCGTGTAATACAATTGTTTCTTTTCCCGTGTATAAAATGTTTGCATCTCCTCACTTCTTCTGCTTCCCATCCAGAGAGAGTGGGCGGATTATTCTTTGTGTGTGTGTGTGTGTGTGTGTGTGTGTGTGTGTGTGTGTGTGTGTGTCTATTTGTGTTATTGTGAGCTGGCGTATGTGTGTCTCTCAGTGTGAGTGGGAGTAAGAGTGTATGTGCCACACTGAGTTTAATTAGCCTGCGTGGTGCTCGCGGGGCTGTGGTCAGACAGGGCTGGTGGAGCGGTGAATGGGAGCAGGTGGCCTCTGCTACTTGGGGGAGTCAGGGTCCAGCCTCTAGAGTGTCTCTCCCCCACCATCCCCTCACCCACCCACACAGCTCTGGCCTTGACTGCTGGGGACAGAGGGCTTACCTGCATGCCTCTCTGAGCCCGAGGAAGGCTGGTGGATGGTAATCACTAATCGCTAACATGCTGTCTTTTTGCCTGCCTGGCCTATTCGCCCCACAACAGGGAGGGTGAAGCCTTTAGAAGAGGGGATTCTCTGTCTTAGAAGTAAGTCAAACTGGGAAAAACAGGGCTCTGCTATACTGCCACAGCAGGGGCTCTGGAAGAAGACCAGGTCAAGAGCTGATAGAAATATTGTGGCTCAGAGAAAGAACAAGGGAGAGAAGGACACAGGGTAGTGAGTGCCAGGTGGCAGCAGTGGCATGTCTGTGCCACCTGTCCTAGGGAATATGAACCCTTCTCGATCCTCCTGTTCCCCCAGTGTGGGATGACACTGGCTCCCTGTCTGCCTGGCTGGCTCGCTGGCTGTCAGCCTGTCCATCTATCCGTCTGGCCGTCTGTCAGCCTCACTACTAGTCAGTTAGCCAGTCAGTCAGTCAGTCTCCCTTTTTTGTCAGCTTGTCTGTTAGCCCCTTAGACTAGACAGTCAAAAACAGCCTGCTAGCACCACCTGTATTCATCATCCCCTCTCCACTTAAAACTTTACCTCTAACCATCTATTTGTATCTATTTCTCAGCCTCATTATCCTCTTGGTTTATTGCCATCTTTGTTGCTACCTCCCTCACTGAGTTACAGATTCATCTCCCCTTCCCTCACTCCAGTTCCTTTGCTCCTTCACTAACTCTTCTTCCTTTCCTTTCTTCCTTACCCCTTCCTAACCCCAGTTCAGCCAAGCCAAGCGCACTAACAAGCTTCAGCTATCCACAAGCTATCATGGCAAGCAGTCATTTCAATTACAGTAACCACACATGCACACCCTGACACACATATACATGCGCACACCAACACACATACACAAAGACAAACTTGCACAGTGCAATGGAAAACAATACCTCCAGCAAAACACAAAGATACAAGAGCTTGTTTCATTCACTGCCAGCTACAATCAACTTCAAACAGGTCCTCCTCATGCTTAATATGCACAGTCTCCACTCTGCAGTCTATTAGAAAGGAAATGACTCTTACAAAACACTGTGACTGGATTGAAAAACGTCTATGAAGACATAGAGGTTGTGCTGGGGGTAACATTTCCTGACACCTAGCTTGGCAGCAGAAAGCAGTTAGCACTGCTAGCATAGCCCGAAGCCTCGACTCTGCTGGTGTGTGGAGTACAAAGTGATGTTTGAAAATGCGCGAAGACACAGGAGAATGCACGCACGCATGCAAGCACGAATGCACATAAACAATCCGTCAAACACATGCAGACACACACTAGAACACACATACACGCACAGAGGACAGTAGAAACTCCTCCTGCCAGCCCTGCACCATCTGTCTCTCTGTCTGTGCTTCACAGCCGTGCCCAAACAGGGCCCCAGCAGAGTCAGTGTGAAATTAGCTGCCTTTGTGGAGCTTTTTCTGCTTGTACATGTCTGTTTGGGTGTACCAGCATGCCTGGTTTAGATGCGTATTTTAGAACATATTTGCTGTCAGACTGTCAAGAGGTAACCCACGTTGGTTGCCACTGCAAGTGTTTGTGTAAGCAAGAGAGGTGAAGGAAGTAAATCTACGGTCTGATCTAATAGCTATTTCCCCTGACCTCTGACCTCTGAACAACCACACTGACCTTAGCCTCTAAACACTCCACCTACACCAGCCTGCTAGTGAGGTGTGTGTATCTGTGTCTGTTTACATACTATTGTCTGGCCAGTCACTCGCTGGAAGCCTATCTGGCCCCAGTCGGCCATATCGGGCTCCCAGGGTGCTCTTTGATATTCACTCAGCACTCTGACCTTTCATGACCTTTGACCTGACCTTGTAACCCCAGGCTTTTGAGAGCTCTGTCCTCCTCCTCTCTGCCTACTAATATGTGATAAATCATGTCTGCTTTGACACCATTTTGAATGCACACACACACACACACACACGCACACACACACACACACACACACACACACATCCCCCCTCCCCGCACCCCCAACACACACACAGCAATTATCCCACTGCGACATCATTGCCCCACACACCTCGCATTAATGAGCCCAGAGGTTAAAGGTTGTTGACATTCCTCTCACGCATCTGTCTGAACACTATTGCATGGCCCACACACACACACACATACACACACACACACACACACACACACACACACACACACACACACACATACACACATACCTACAAACAACAATAAAAGAGACTTGCTCGCAGGTGAAAAGCTATCGATGTACCCCCATAGGCCCTTTAAAGTCTGACAGAGAAAGTCAAATAGTTGTATCAAGCTTGGAATAAAGATGTAAAAGAAGCTTTTATTACACAGACAAAACAACAGATAAAGTATATTTAGAGTTTCAGAGTCGAAAAGGTCCAGAGGCTGATTCAGTGTGTGGTCTGAGGCTTGTACAGGGCAGTCAGGACTTTTGCTCGCCAGACTGATGAAGAACGCTGCTGTCTTGCCTCAGATAATCATTGTATTCTTCTCTGCTGCAGAGTCTTGGCTAGGAGACAAACTGTCTGGCAAACAGACAGCTTTACGGCACAGAGCTCAATCAAACTGTCTCCCTCACCAACGGTAAACACACACACAACACACAAACACTCATACAAGCAAGTCTTACACACTTATGCGCACAAACACACATGCACACTGATGAAACAAGCCTAGAGCCAGCAGAGCCTAACCCAGATTGATAACACCAAACAAATCAGTCTGTCGATTCCCCCCACTGCTTACAGGAACATAGCTTTATCAACAGTGACATTTTGATTGTTGCATACTTTACTTACCTAATTAATTTAGAAGTGTTCTAATTCAAATGCCATTAACATTGTACACTGCTTGATTTCAGCCATTATTCCTGCATAGATGAGCAGGAAAGTCAGCAGTCATGACAAAAGGAAGGAACCCTTGGCTCCACTGTGCCAAGCACCCTCTGCTGGACAGATGAGGTACACCACGTCACTCTATGGTCCACTGTGTTTGTCTCAGCAATTGGTTACTGGTGAGGAAATTGGCAACAGTCAAAGTCAAAGCTGTTAGGCTCTGCTGCCCTCGTAAGACACTCAATCCTCTCTCTAAGGAGAGGTGGGCTCCTCACTAACAACACAAAAGAGGAATAATGCAGGAAAAAGGGCTGAGCCAGTCCACTGTGTATTGAGTGTACAGTATATATATATATATATAGAGTGTGTGTGTGTGTGTGTGTGTGTGTGTGTGTGTGTGTGTGTGTGTGCAGTGATGTGAGGACAGCCTAGCTTCTCTGCTGGCCAGTGACAAATTGAATGACTAAAGGAAATGGGAAAGAACAGACTTTATGTTCAGATAACAACACTGTATGTGTGTGAGAGAGAAAGTGAGTGATGGGGAAGTGAGTCCTTTCCTTCAATACCATGAGTATTTTTCAATGCATATATGTATGTGTGTGCCCAGGTATGTGTGTTTATTATCTTTTCCCCTCTAATGGCTGACCCCTCACCTCCACCACCACCTCTGGACCCTGCAACAATTGCCCCTTTGAGGCCCAGGGCCCCTGAGGGTGTGTGTGTGTGTGGTTGCGGTGGAAGACCAGTCATGGCAGTCTGATCCTGAGCTGAGCTAACAGGATTAGAGGAGCCAGGGCTAAGAGGGGAGGAGTCCCCCCGTCTCTGTCTCTTGGGGATCAGAAATGACACTCGGCCTCAGCAGATGCCCTTAGAGCTGTAGACAGCTAACTGGCAATGCAGATTCAAAGTTGGGAGTGAGAGAGTAATGGCAGACCTGCCCATTTTCCTCTGAACCCTCGGAGGAGCAGTGAAAATCTTGAATATGCAAGAAAAGCACACCCACAACTCTTTTTTTTCTGCTGCCAAGGCCCCCTTTAGGAAGGCACTTTCCTGAACTCCAAGTGCTCCCAGTGGCCAACAGTGGAAGACTGTGTTTACTGGAAAAAAGTGAAAAATGTGCCTTCGCATGAATAGTAAAGAAGTTGTTTAAAAAATGTGATGAATGAATCTCTCGGGTAAAGGTTGGTTAAAAGTGATTAAGATCTGCAGAGCTCATGGAGGATGAATCTGATGCATTTGACGAGCTAAAACCAAATCAAACCACTACAGACCAGTTTACATGTGGCTCTAATGACGGCTGGCTAAATCACATTGGTTTAATGAATTTAGGGAGTCTCTAATCAAATCTGTGTGATCTGGTAACAAGACTGACATCCGTGTGTGTGTGTGTGTGTGTGTGTGTGTGTGTGTGTGTGTGTGTGTGTGTGTGATTATGGATGTGAATGCATATTGATAACAAGAGGAAATAAATCCACATGGAGCCGGGCGAGGCTGAGAAATTCTGTCTGTGCGTCTGATGCACAATGAAACAGGGTGTCAGGGTTTTTCTACAATGTAATAATAAGCATGAAGACATCAAAGTGTTGGGGGGTGGGGGTGGGGGGTAAAGAAGGAGAGCGAGGGAAAGAAAAGAGAGGACTTGCTTGTATGCATGGGGATGAGAGTGCATGCATGCATTCATGATTGCACATCTGGCAGCCCAAAGAGTGAGGTTCCACAGTGACCCCATTTAGCTCTCCATAATATACTCACACTCTCATTACCACCCAGTTTGTGTGTGTGTGTGTGTGAGTGTGTGTGTGTGTGTGTGTGTGTGTGTGTGTGTGTGTGTGTGTGTGTGTGTGTGTGTGTGTGTGTGTTATCCTAGCTGCTTCTCCCATTATGCTGTGTTTAAACATGAGAGAGCTCTTTGAGACAAGAGAGAGCTGCATGAGGGGATCAAACAACCACACATACACAAACACAGTGGAGTTCACACACACACACACACACATGCTTCAGCGTGCTTATACACACACACACAACCTCACACACAGACACACACACACACAGTATGCGGAGGCACAAAAAATGCAATACACCCCCCCGCCCCACTGCTCTGATTAATAAAGGTCAATTAGCAATTATAATTTCCATATTTAATCAGTCCCCTGTGGTGTCGCTCTGTGGCCTGAGCTTTGACAACTGCCCCCCTCCCTCTATCTGCTGCTCTCGCTCTCCTTCTTTTTCTTGATGTCACGCTCCGCTCTTCGCTCTTCCCATCTCCTACGTCATTAACATCTGAGCATCCCTCGTTTCTCCACCTCCTGCACTCCCAGCCCCTCCCTTCATACGTGTCATCCCTCTATCCTCCCCTCCCCCTCTCCCTGTCTTTCCTCCCTTCGTCTCCCTCTCTCTCTCTCTCTCTCTCTCTCTCTCTCTCTCTCTGATGAATGCCTCCCCTCATTAATCTTGATGTTTTTCCTCTTGCTGTGTTCTTCCACAGGCCTTCAAACCTCTCGCTAATTGCAATTAATCACCGAGGGAAACAGATGCTGGGAACAAAGGCAACCTGGGGGGGCCATGAGTCTCTACATGTGTATCTATGTGTGTGTGTGGGTATCAGTGCGCACGTATGTGTCCACATATGTGTACAACAGGGTGGGGGTTTGATGAAGCTGTCAGTCAGGGTGACACAAAAGTTGTTTGCCTGCCGGGCACTGACACAAACCCTGGGCTGTGTGTGGGGGGGTTGTCAGGAGGACTGTGCGTGCATGCTTAAATATGGGTGCTTTTTACGTGCCTGACCCTGTCACAGCTCGTCGTAGCATCTGTCCAACCCCGCTGTGTGGCGACGACAATGAGAGCTCATTAAAAAAACGATAACGACATGGGCTGGTGGACAATATGAGAGCAAAGAGGGGAAAGAAAGAGCAGCAGCTTCTTGCTTTAACAAGTCTGTAAATGGCTGCTCTGATGTGTGGCTGTGATGTGTAGTCCAACTTGTATTCTACCTGTGTGATGCTCATCTGTCATTTCTGAGTGAAGACCGCCGCAAAAGCTACAGGCAACAGTATTATTAAAAAACAAACACCATGAAAATTACAATTCAACATGTTCCTTCCTTCTCTTTCTGATGTTTACTTGAACATTGTGATTACTGAACTCCGGGCGGTGTTATTTTATTTCACCTGCAGAGAATAATCACAGTCTCTTTCTTTCCTTCCTATCTTCCTTTTTCCTCTCTCTCCCTCCCTCCTTCAGATGTCTGTCGTCACTACTGGGCCTTCTGTTTTGAGAATCCACACTGAGATCACACATTACATTTTGGGAGAATAAAGCACACACACAAGTACACAATTAGGGAGAGAGGAGAGAGAGGTTTAGTGAGTGTGTGTGCGTGTGTGTGTGTGTGTGTGTGAGAGAGAGAGAGAGAGAGAGAGATAGATAGAGAGAAACAGAGGGAGGGGGGCAATATTATCCATCACAGCTATCTGCATCACTTATCAGCCACAAGGAGGCAGAGAGAAAAGACTCCTGGAGAACACAGCCACTCGAAACAAAATGGAGAAGAAATGAAAAAAACCCACAAGTAATATTTTCCACCGGTTACACACATGCAATGCACAATGCATGCGCACACACACGCACCTAAGGAGCATAGACTCAAGCTACACCACTCAAACCAGACATGAGCGTTGAGAAACCCATCAAATAATCAGTGGGAGACGATACGGGGAAAAGATGCGAGGCTCTGCTATGTTTTAACACAAGCCTGTTATGCTCCAAATCCACTCCAGCAACGCAGCGGAGTGTCCAACACAATAGACTCCAGCTCCACTGCAGATAACAGACTGCAGAACAGCTTCTTTTCTCCCATCACTAGGAGAGGATCATTCTAAGTAGCTTTGAGCCCCTGCATATGGGGCATCAGAGGGACAATAATGAAATCAAGCTGATCTGATATGTTCTCTGGGATTAACACAATACGGTGACCCCTACATAACCCTGGGCACGCACCATCAGCCTCAGAATGCAAGATCTGAGAGACAGCAGGGCTAAAAGAGGGAGGAACGGGAAGGAGGGGAGTGTAAAATGGAGGGATGGGACGGGAGGTAGCGTTAAGACTGTGGCACCTCATAAATAGCTAAGAAGATGTGAAGCAGGTGCTGTATTAATGCTCCAGGAGGTGTGGGCCTACCCCATGCACCCTTTCTCTCCGTCACATAATCACAATAGAGCATAAATCCTACAATGTATCTGGCTCATCTAGAGGGATACAAAAAAAAGAGGAAAATGACAAATGCTGTATAAAAATAAGCACGTACCGTCGGATAATGAGGAACAGAAAAGGTCTATGTATGTATTTCTTTCTTTATGTATACATGAGTGTCAATGAGTCACTGATAATGACAGCGCAGTATACACAGCTAGGCCCTGCACCTCTGTTCTGCAGCAGCTTCATCTGTCACTGCTGCTGTCACACTTCAAAGCCCAAAGCATATTGAGCTGTTTTTCATTTCTAGTAAAAGTAGAGTGGGAGGAGATCTTTACTGAAAGCCTGGAGGAAGCTCTATTAAGTCTCTACTGTTCTTTACCCGACAATCCTGCGACTTCAAGAAATGACAAAGCCTTCCTTCCAAAACACAACACCCACCACCGCCACCCCCCCGCCCCTCACACACACACACACCAACACAGTCCCTTGACAATTCCTTCCCAGCAGGCTCCACTCAGCCTTTATTCATTTTTTATATATCACCTCCTGAGAGTCTATTGCTCGGCACGCAGCAATCGCTGCACTTAACCCATTATGCTAGGTAACGCTCCCCAGAACGGTCGCTCCCTCCCCGGGATAAATTATTAACTTCCTCCACATCCTGCCATTTATCACTGAGCCCCATCGAGCAGAACAGGAGAACCATTGCTCATATCCATGGCAACAAGGGCCCATTTGTGCAGCAGTTGGATGCTGCTGATGATGAGGGGAGAGATGAGGAAGAAAGAAGACAAGTAATACCTGCTTTTATCCTATTGTTAGCATCACGCTCTTCACTTTGCACTTGTTTTCTCTTCCTCCTCTTCTGCCATATTACAACCTCTATGTGCCACCCCTTGCCTCGTCCTCGCTTGCTCCTCTCGCCTTACCCACGCCACCCAGCCCTCTCCTCAAGTCTGAAATGGCAGCAGTATGGGTAATTAGATCAGAGCTTTTCTCTTGTCTCCATGGAGATGAATCATACAGTCAGGGTGACAGTCTGAGCTTTAGCACTACGCTGTAACCTAATCAGAACGTTTGAACCCCAGCCAGAGCGCCAACATAACCTAATAATACCAACATGAACCTGCAGTGACCTGCATCCCTGCGCACAGCACTGCACACAGACAGGGGTGACGAGCAGGTCTGGTTAAACACACCAGGTCACATCCCAGGATATGCTTGTGTGTCTCAGTGTGTGTGTGTGTGTGTGTGTGTGTGTGTGTGTGTGTGAATGTCTGAGCTTCAGAGGAGAGAGGCCTCACAGGTGTCCTAATTCATGAGCAATCGCAGCTCATGAATAATTAAACACAAAATGCAAATGAGCTCCTTTGATCATTTACATTCATGTCTAACAGCATTAATTAATCAAACAAACCTTTTCTTTATCCCCTGTGGAATAGCAAAGAAAAAACTCCAGCAGTCAGAGCGCACAAACACACACATGAGTACACACACACATGCACATGCACACACACACACACACACACACACACACACACACACACACACTGTAAACAAGTTTACTAATCACACCATTTAGCCACATCTGAGGAAACAAAATTCTGGTATGCTGAGAAAGTTAGCATGACTCAACCTTGGACCAAGCACATGATGAAGGTGACTTAGTATCTCTTCATGTGAGATTACTCTAATCTCCTCTAGTAGCTACACCCACTGTATGCTGATGCAGTTTGCACAAAAACACAGAGCCATGTAAGTACTAAGCTCTGTGGTGAGCGATGACCAGGTGTGTGTCTGTGATAGTGAGAGAACGCTGTGTTGTTGTTTTACGTCTCACCAGCAGATACAGGTCGTACTGTACCGTCTGCTGCTACATACAGACAAGCACATATAGACGCAGTCAGGCTAAGTCATACAGCGTGATGCACAATGCAAAGAGAGTTCGGCCATGATTCTGCTGCTAGAGTGTGAGACAGATGGTTTAATGGCTCTGATGGATAACACAACCGCACAAGGAAACACAAATACACGCAGGCTGGTCAGGATTTCACAGGCTTTTTGATATGCTCACTCTGAGAGATAGACCTTATAAACAGCCACTCTTCAGCTGACCTCTTGTTTATAGCAACAGTATCATACACAGAGGGAAAGCTCATAAAGAATGAAACAGATCTGCCTCCCTCTTCCTCCCTATCTGTCCAGATCTGTCTCTCGTTTTTTTCTCATTTAGCGGTCTCCTCCTTCGCTTAACCTGCCGCCTCGCCAACCCAACTCCTCTCTTTCCCTGAATAAGTATGTTTGTATGCAGCACACACTTGTAGGGGCCTTGCACAAACACAGACTCCTATACATACACAGCCAAACTCCTGTGACTCCCTGCCAGCTCCACTCCCCTCCTGTCACACCCTTCTGTCATCAATTTCTCCTCAGTAACAGAGAGAGGCACGTCTGACTTATGGAGGATATCAATATCTCAGACATAAAGGGGGGAGGAGGGAGGGGCGCACACCTCGGGCTTCTTTCAGGACACATCGTAAAGCTAAATGATAGTTGAAGGGGACGAGAGACGGAGGGGAAGGCAGGGAGAGAGAGACAGAGGAAGGAAAAGTCAGTGCTGGCTGTTGTTAACGTAATGGCAGTTGGCCGTAAATAACCAAGATACAGATCTACAGCATGTGTGTGACGTATGTGAGGTATGTCTTTGTGTGTGTGGATGTAGCATTAACAAGGTTAAAAAGGACTGAATGGCTGACTGAGACATCACCTGCTGTATACAGTACGTGTGCATTTGACAATTTAACGCGAGAGCAGGGTCGACAATGTGTTTCATCCAGTGGCTGATCCCATCAGGGGATTTATGCTAACTGCCCGTGGCTGAAGTGTCTAACGCTGTGCTGTAAATAGCTGTCCATCTCCACTGACATTGCCAAACTGTCCATAAACCTGTCACCTACGACAGTTGCAGTCACACAGAACAGGACAGGCCAGGCAGCCATTAAACTATCAGTTTACACTAAAAAGGGAGGCGCGTGTGTGTGTTAATGTGTATGCTGAAGGTTGGAGGGGTTGTGGGGGGGGGGGGTTCTGCTGCAGGTATTTGTGTGTCTACTAGGGTTCAGGAGGAGAGCGGAGCGAGGGCAGGGCGCTGTGTCTGTAAATATTCATGAGACCGTTAAAGGGTACAGGTTGACACCAGTTGAGATTCTCTGCGGTTATTGTAAACAGATATATCGCACAATGGTTAGGCCTTTGACACACACACACACACACACACACACACACACACACACACACACACACACACACACACACACACTCAGCTGTACAGACACAGTTGTTGACACACACACATACACAGAGAGGTGCTTCAGAATGAGGTCAAGGAGTCAGTGTTGAACTGAGGAGAGGATCAATAGAGCTGTGAGTGTTTGTGCACCTCTTGCCTCCCTCCCACATTTTCTATGCCTTTTTGAAATCTCTCCATCCATCTCTTTCTCTCTCTTTCTCCCTCGCGTTCCTCATAAAGAAAACCACCACGACTAGCACACAGACAGCAGAGCAGCAGCCATTACAATATACGTACAGTATCTGTTAAAGTCCATAAACTCCCACAAATGCACAGAAAGGCAGGCACTTGAGCATGCAGGCACATCAAAACCAAAAAGGGCAGGTGCTGAGCCGAAAGTGAGCAAATCACAAAATAAACAGCTCACACACTGCAGGGCTCCAATGTCCACTTACATAATAATAAGTAATAATGTGCAAGCTGTTTGTTTATTTCGTGACTTGTCGGCTATATGCCATCTCTGCTGTGTGGTATATCTGTAAGCGCTGTATGAGTGTGTCTGGACGTGTCCCAGAGGCTGTGTTCATTCTACTGTGGGAGATCTATGACTGGTGACTCTAACTCACTGGCACCCCACTAGCACTAGCCCGGATGTGATAGGCAGATGAAAAGAGAACAAGGCAGTGACAGAACGACAAGCAGAGGAGAGGCAGAGAGAACATGTAAAGGACAAAATGCTTTCTTCCCTGGTTGGGAGCATCTCATTTTTTCTCATTAGGGGAACTCATCTGAGCTCAGAAGATAAAAGGAGGACTGATAGCCGCTATTTTTTTCTCTCACACCATCTCTCCTCTCCCTCTTTTCTCCCACTGTGCACATGCCACCTAATTAATTACACCCTACCATCGCTTTGCTACAACAACCACTGCCGGCTAATTAACAGCACGCCTCAATCATGACCCCACTTCAAGGGTTCTGGATGTGTTTGTGTGAGTTAGAGGGATGGAGGAGGAGGAGGAGGAGGAGGAAGAGGAGGAGGGAAAGTATATGTGTGATATGCAGTAGAGAGAAAGAAAAAAAACAGCAGGAGAGAAAAAGGGAGAGGAAGAGGTGGGACAGACAGGCTGAAGGAAGCAAATGGATGAAATGTAAATATCAAGACGCGGTGAGAGCATCAGAGGTGGAAAAAAAAGGGGGGATTGCAGAAATGGAGACACAAATGCTTTGATGTGACAGACAGATGCTCAAGAGATGAGAGGAGAGACGGGGCCAGGAGATAGATGGAAATACTACTCTCCACACCCAGCTGGACTCTATCAGCCAGGCTGGAGCCAGAGAGGCTGGTGGGGAGTCCCAGCTATGGGGTGTTTCACCCCGGACACGTCACTCCCAATCCCCCGTGAGTCTGCCTGAGCCTGGCCAGACCTCAGTGCTGCTGTAGCCTGCCGCGCCAGGCTCCATGGTTCCTACTGCCCCAAATACACTCATACTGATCGTATCAGAGAGAAAACAGGAGTGAGGCAGAAACTACGAAAACACACATAGGCTGCACAAGCTGCAAACCACGTACACCACATGTAACCTCATGGTTGAATTGAGAGAGAGAAATGAAGAGCGAGGGAGGCAAAGAGGGAGGGGGACTATAATTTGTTTAGTGTGTGTGATTGCATTAGCGTTAGGGTCATAATATTCTTCACCCACATCACACACACACACACACACACACACACACACACACACACACACACACACACACACACACACACAGACTCACAGAACTGAAGCCCAGTGGGGCAATCATAACATTAATAGTGCTTGACTGGGACTAGACAGACATATACTCACAGAGACACTCAAACACACACAAGAAGACGAGATGAAAAAGAGAAAGATCCTAACCAACAATTACCTAAAAATCAATCACATGAGTACTTAATTAATGTTAATTGTTAAGACATTATGAAGAACGAGGTAACTGATTATTACAGCAAATGTATGCACAGATAAAAGTGAATGTGAATTAACTTTTCCTGCATCTAGTTTTGACAACCAAAAAAAAAAAAAAAAGGGTTTTGCTGCCCTTGGCACAAAAGACAAAATCCTCATATTTCATCTTACAAAATAAAAAGATCTGTGTAATTACTTTGCTTTGGGTGACCGCTGGTACCAGGAAGGAGCGAAAATAAGGTCAAGGAAGCTAAAAGAAGTAATATTAAGAAATATTTCTGTCAGGTAATTGGAATTTTTTTCTGCATTTAGTGACTGATCACATGGGGGATTTTAAATAGCTTCAAAAGACGTGATTGGATGGGATAAGTCAACATACATCACTGCTTTAAAGATGTAATATTTGCACACCAAGGTGGTTTAAGGAATATGTTGACAGAAAAGAGTTGGCTGATTATCACACAGTGTTATTAACATTTTGTTCTGTTCCACCGCCACAAAACAGTGTTGACACAACGATAAATTTATATAACCCTTTAAATGACTACTGTAACCGTTTTTTTTTTTTTTCAAATATCTGTTGGGCAGGGGTTCAGTTTTCCTTTTTCCAAATGCCATAATATAACCATGATAAGAAAAAAATTACATCTATAAGCTGTCACTGGAACACCATGAATGGAAATTCTAGGGAAAAAAGAGGACAACAGAGAGACGAAACAAAGAGTGAGAGTGAAACAGAATGTACTCGTAATGGGCCAACAGCGCAGTAGAGAGGCCATGTTCGCTGTCAGCCATTAACATGGGCAGGACTAAATTATTCACTGCACTCTGTCACCTTACACAAGCCTGGGCTAACTCAGACTAAAGAGGGCTGTGTGTGCGTATGTGTACGTGAATGTGTGTGTGTGAGTGTGAGTGTGCATGTGAATGAACAGTGGCTTGTCGGAGGAGGCACAGAAGGATTCCTTTAAAGAAGGGGCTCAGTATTGCCATCCTGTGGCTCGAGCAAGTAAGATACTGTGTACAAAACCTTATTAGGAGCCACACACGCAGAGACAAACACACACACACACACACACACACACACACACACACACAAGAACATGGGCTTAAATGAGTCTGAAAAAAATGCACGCAAATACGATACGAGCTTTAACCTTTAGATGCCCTTTGAGTGTAATGTGCACAACAAGCACACACGTAAACATAAACATACAAGGACATAACACGGTACACAAACACAAAAAGACAAGGAGGAACAGAGAACTGTTTTGTGTAGAGGAAGCTGATTTCCATGCAGCCTGCTGGTTTACTATGGAACAGGAGAGGCTGGTTAGCAGGAGCAGCTGGGCAAACAATACAACCTCACCTGGAGTCATTTACATGGATTTTGTGTGTGTGTGCGCGTGTGACAGCGTGTGTGTGTCTGTGCCTCTCTCTGTGTGTGTGTGTGTGTGTGTGTGTGTGTGTGTGTATGTGGTTGTTATGTTGAGAGGGGTGTCTCCTGTTGCTGCTCTTCTTCATCGCGTTCCTGAAAGTGCCATTGGCAAGGAAACCGGAGAGAGAGAGAGAGACATGAGAGACAAGTCAAGGAGCACGGTTTTGGGTAAGAGCAAGACGAAATGGGGAAGAAAAGGCAGACAAATGAGAGAGGAAAAATAAAAGCAGAGGACCCTGGAAGAGAGTGGTGGGTGGGTGGGAGGATGGTTGGAGGGAGATGGAGGAGGGAGTTAACAGAGAGGAGGCAAAGAGCATGTGACAGTGCGACCCATGCCTCCCACTGACAAGCTTTATTACAGTCCCACCTGCAGTGAGACAGCAAAAAGCACTTAGCCTCAGCCAAGTCGCCTGATAGTGGAGGACAGTTTGGGAGGGAGGGAAGGGGAGAGAGATCGAAGAGCAGGAAGAAAGGAGGGAGAGAGGGCGGAGGTGGAGACGGGGAGGCTGGGTGGGAGGAAGGGATGATTGAAGTCACAGGGTTGCAGAAACGGAGGGAAAGAAAAGGAGATGAGAAGGAAGGAAAAGAGAGGGTGAAAACATGAATATAAGGAAAAAACAAAAGGAATGAATGAATGAAATATTGCTCAGTTGTTCAGCTAACAGCATTGATAAAACATTACCATCATCATTCAAACATTTCCCTCTGTATAAAACATCCTCCCTTTCATTTCACCCAAATATGAATTGATCTCAACTATGGTTCTTTTGAGGCTGTTTGTTGTGGTGCTGTATTGCATTGCAAGGTTTTCTTATTTGTGCCCATGTGCTGTCAATAAAGAGAGACAGATACAAACACACACACAACACAGCCTGCTGCCAGCTGTGCGAGTGTGCAGGCAGTCGGGCTTAATCCTGCTTGAACACCTGTTTCCTGCTGATACTGAGGTCAGAGGTCAGAGTCTGGAGGTCTCTCAGTAAGTGGTCATCTTTTTCAGGGCTACCGCTAAAAGTGTCTGTAAGCTGACCTCACTGCTCTACACTGTGCCTTAACCTCACATCGGGGGGGGGGGGGGGGGGGGGGGCTCACCAAAGCCTAAATATAACTTCTCCCTAAACCAAAGGAGTTGAGGTTTACATATATGCTGTATGATGCAGCCAAATATTCAACCGTAATAACAGAATGCTCAGATGCTTTTCGCTGTCGTCATTTAGTGCAACTCATGCAGTCTGTGAGAAGGAAATAATTAAGGGGATGAAATGAAGAGAGGTTTATTACTTCCTGAACAGCGACAGCTCGCATCTATTAGCGCCCCAGCCCACTGATGTATCTGCTGATGAGCTAAGGCCAAGTAATGACGTGCTCTGCTGGCTGTGAATCTATAGGTCTCTCCCTAAGTCTACTCTTTCTGGCTCCCAGGCTCTGGATGGAAAACCACAGTCACTAAATCAAACCCATCCGGAGGGAAGACGAGAGAGTGAGACAGTGAGTGAGGGGGAGAGAGGAGGTTAACAGCCTGTTTCTCAGCCTTTCGCAGAGAGGAATGTGTTGGAAAGGGTACAAATCAACCAAAAGTGACTGCACAATAAGGTCAGTGTGATCAGAGGAGAATCCTGACTCAAACGCAAGACACACACAAACACACATACACAGAAACAAACACATTAAGTGCACACATGCAAACACAGTGAGTGATTGAGTCGGGGCATAACCCCGTGCCCACCCTGTGAGTGGCTAATAACCGTGGCTCAGTGCCAAACCCACTGTCTCCTGACTAATTCCCCCCATGCCCGCCAGGACTGGCGCCATACTGCAGAACAGAGCTCTGTTTTTCAAAAATCCTGTGATCATTACATTATTGAATCACTCAAATAGATGGATGAAAAAACAGCCACACAGGCCATCCTGCTCACTTAACCCCCCGAAGAAAAGATATAATGGAACAGACAATGGGAACAGTGTGAATTAATATTTGTTTGTTGAGACTGTGTCCCCTCACTTAACACACACACACACACACACACACACACACACACACACACACACACACACACTTCAACGCCCACTCTGCTGGGCTGGAAAAAGAGGGCAGTGAGGTGGCGCTCTGCCAAGTGTGGTGCTGCCAAGAGACTCGGTATACCCTGGTCTCCAGTGGCATTTTAATCACACACACACATGCA
>NC_135074.1:16755000-17005000 GCF_051107435.1 Chaetodon auriga | reverse complement strand
ATATTTGTGTAAAAAAAAGAGGGGAAAACAGGGAATAGACACCCTGTGAAAAGGCAGTCCAGCCACACTGATTAGAGGAGACAGCAGCACTTTCCACATAAATGCACTGAGCTCCAAAACCCACTGTAGTGATGGCCTCCCTCAGGGCATGCTCACACACATACACACGCACATGTCACGTATTTTTTGTGTCCGTGCCTGCCTCATCATGACATATTCCACCTCATCTCTCAGTCTCACTTTATCACTACCATCCTCTCTTTTGCCAGCATCCCAACAACTTGCTTATTCATCTATCTGGCTGAACACTCTACTGTAGATGAAGAAGTAAAATGACCACAAAAGCCATTGCTCAGATTAACAACAGACGTCTCTTGGCACGTAGATATGTGCATTTGTGTGTCAACACTGTCAAATGTCAGCGTAGGACTGTTTGAGAGTCATTGTGCATACGTTTTGTGGGCAAGTTGGGTTTGCTGGTTTGCATTGTTCATGTTTAAAAGCCGTTGCTATTAAACAATGCATTCAAAGGAGGTGAAGAGACAAGGTCCCCTGCACATTTGCAAAACAAACTGCAGGGAAATCATGATTATCGCCACTGATCTCGCACAGCAGCGTGTGTAGAACGGCTGTTGTAATGCCCGGAGATGGAAAACAAAAACTTAATCTAGTTTGGGTGAGAGGGCGACAGCTATTGGAGGCATATATAGATAAAATAAAATGGTAATGGAGGTGTGTAGTTGAAGAGTTACATCAGGATGAGCTGCTAGAAGACATGACAGCACTTGCCAAAAAAAAGAAGAACTCAAAAGAATTTTTTTGTCATTCTTCGATTTGAGTGTTAGAGCTGCCTCAGACCTCATCTGATTCACGGCAGGGGCCTCACTACTTCCTGTGTTGCCACACAGCAGGGTCAGGAGGACACCTCAAACAGGAAAAGGAGGCACAGATAATATGCCTGCTAAGTGAACAGATACATATTCAGAGGGTTTGTCTTATCCCTAGTAGTTGAATAATGAAGGGTAAACCAAAGCAGTTGCTACTGTATGTTCAGTTGTGGCCGCACCGAGTGATGAGACCAAGAAATGCAACGTGAAACTGCAACGTGATAATGCTGCTAGTGACTTGAGAATAGCACCAGGGGTATTTCGTTGCAATGGCCTGTATTTACATCTATGAAAGATCACACTGGTGTGAAGTGACTGGATTCTCTAGTCACATCCTTCCTATAAACAGGAAATTTACATGAACAACGCAGCATTATTTTAAGCCACGGCAGCTGCTTGAAACAGGTGTAAAAAAGATGAAAAGAGGGCAGAAAGTAAAAAAATAAGATACAATACAATGCTTAAACACAGCAACAGCATAGACTGTGATCTGGCCTTTGAGAGGGCCATACTCACTGGAAAGTGGGCGTTCAGCTCGGTCAGCTTTCTCCGGCTCCAAGGTCACAGGGTGAGAAGGAGTGTGGTCACCTGAAGGTTGCGAAGGCCTCTCCTCCTCCTCCTTACTGGCTGCAGCTGCACTCTCAATCACAGTACACGCCTGAAAGATACGAAGACATAATTAAGATACAAGAAACAAAGGAGGAACGTTTGCACTACAATGTCTTATTTGTAAGATACAATTACGACTGAATCAACGAGTGACTTCAATATAAGTCCCCTACATTAATTACATCAACTCAAGATTGTGCTAAACACATTTATAAAGGGGTGCCTGAAAATGGAAGAGGACACAAACATCTCACCATTATTGGGGCAACAACAACAATATTGATGTATTGATATGTACAATAAAAAAGACACCAATGGTGCAAATATAGCAATTAACTGATGAAGCCCATCACAGGTGCAACCATTTTTAGCTGCTGTCACAACACTCACATTTCTGCTATAAAAAGACAACAACAACTAAAGGGGATGCAGTGCTGGGTGAAGAAGTGTCCCTTCCCAGAAGTGACAGAGCTGCAAAACAGACAGACAGACAGACAGAATCAAAGATGGAGAGAGACAGAGCGAGAGAAAGAGTTTTCCTGACAGCCCAAGTCTGTTTGGATGTGCTCTACTCTGCTCCCCTCCACAGCTGAAAGAGGAAAGAGGGATGAGCCTTCAGGAGAGAGACAAGCTGACCATGAAAAGCAGAGGGAGAAGCAGAGGGTGGCTGTCAGCGAGGAGAGAGAGAGAAGTGGGGGAGAGTTTAAAAAGAGGCTGTGATGGCTCCCACCATTGATGAGTAGCAGAGAGACAGGCAGGGGAGGTGCAGCGCATCTTAAGACAAAAAGGCACCCTGAGCTTATGAAATATACATAGCTCTCAGCTGGAGACAGAGACACAGAACGACAGAGCAGAGGAGGGCCCTGAAGACTGACGAGACTTCACTACCCCTCCTAAACACACACTGCTAAAAATAAAACACACAGACACATTCCTAATGACTTCTCATGAGGAGCCAGTGGGGAAGTAGTTAGTGGATTTTTTATTTTTTATTTTTTGAGTCTATGTGTGTCAGTGTGTGCTTATATTCACACACGCAGGTGTTTGCGAGCATCAAGTTGCATGAATGCTTCCTCCTACAGTTACAGACTGAGTGGGCAAACCACAAAAGTAGCTATGACACAAAAACCGACAAGTGTTTTGGCTGTTGGCCCATATGTAAATCCACCTGCTGGTCAGGGGGATTTCTTTTTTTGTTGTTGTTGTTGGAAGTTTGGTTCAACTGCCTCTCTCAGACCTGCCCACCTGCCCTCTCTTCAAACCCAGACAGCTGCCTCCGCCACGCCAGCAGTTAAAAACCATTTAAACAGACCTCACTTAACAATAAACTCACCCTTTGTTCAAGCTAACGATCCACCTCTCCCACGCACTCTCTGTAATGGCTATGCCACTAAAGTATTGGGATTCTCATGTAAGTGTGTTTGTGTGTGCTACCGCAGACCGGGTGTATTAACTTATTTGCTTTGTCAAGTTTCCTTACTTATCTCATCCTCCTCATCAGACAGGTGAGGTGTGCCTCCCCAGTCTATATCCCTACACATCAGGAGTCAGCTAAAAAAAAAAGTGCAGGTAAATAGTCATGTCTGAGCCTGGGGATTACCTCAACACCAGGAAACATACACAACAAACATGCCTACAGGTTTCCTAATCTTTTCTGTCTCCTGTTCTCTAGTTTAGCCTCTTTTCTTTTTCTTCCTCTTTCTCGCTTTATTTTGCTTTTAGTAAAAATGCACACACGAGGGGCTTCGTTTATGAATTCCCCACACTGCATCTTAAACTGTGAAAGTATAAAGGAGGATAAAAACAGGAAACTAAGCACCTGAACTGCTCTATCATGTCAGGGCCATGAGCCTTTATAATGTAATTAACTGAGATACTGCTGATTCTGTTGTCCACCAAAACAGATGGTGCAGAGTAACACTCAACACACCGGCCTTAAAGAACAAGCTGGGATGCCAAGATTTGATGGTACACATTTAGCTGTTGCCATCATTGCTCTCAAATGACTCATTTACGCCTTTACAATTTGGGAGGGGCATGTTAGCTCACAGTATGTCGTGTTACATAACAGAATGTTATTATGGGCACAAGCATTGGATAGTTCTGAGCTTAACAAGCAGCTCTGTCAGGCTGTACTGGAACACATCAGTGCTTTGAGCTAAATGCTAACATCAGCATGTGTGATGTTTAGGAAGTAATGTTGCCATGTTCACTATCAGTTTAGTGTGTTATCATGCTGACATTTGCTAATTAGCATTAAACACAAAGTAGAGTTGAAGCTGATGGTAATGGAATTAGTTTTGCAGGTGTTTGGTTATAGTTAATGTATTGGACAGATTCAACTTTTAACCTGACGATGGTGCTAGATGTAAAATCGTGGAATCACTGAAATTATTACAATTCCTCCCATGGGGAGCATGAATATCTGCACCAAACGTCTCGGCAATCCAACCAAGAGCTGCTGACGACTCAAAACGACAACTGTCAACCTCATGGTGGCACTAGAAGCAAAGTCCAAGGATCACCAAAGTCTGTGAGATTTATCATCTGGAAACCATGAATTCATGTACAGATTTTCAAGACAATCCATTTCATTGTTATAGGGATATTTGCCCAACCAGCCAACCAATGCTGACGATGCTGTCAACCAATGCAGGCTAAATAAAACTAAAATAAAGCTATATTACTGCTTTTAAATTACAGAACTGTGTCTGAGTTAATATGCACATTCCTGTTGATATATGCCTTCTGAATAGAGCAGGAATAGACCAGGGACATGTAAGATACAGTGTAGGAGTCAGGAGGTGAAATGAGAAAGATCTAGAGAGAAAACACTAATTGAGGTTAATTCCACAGTTCAGCATTATCTCCTCTAATCGGTAAGGAGGAAGTTGGTAATGGATGGTGTTGCAGGACATGGAGAGAGCCTGCCAGCAGAAATCACACAGCAGCGTTGAGTACTGTGTGCCCTCAAAGGATCACAAGACATTAGCAGCCGAGTGCAGATCTTGATATGAAGCTGCAGATAAACAGAGAGGGCCTTTAGGCGGGCATGGGGAAATGTGTGAGCACGTCTGTACTGTGTATGAGTGTCTCAGAGAGAGAGACTTGTCAATCAAGACAGTCACAACCTCTCTAGTCATTTGCTTGTCCCACATCTCACCTGTCAACCTCTTGAAGCAGCGCTGACACTGTCTTGCACACAAGCACCCTGCTCTGGACTCAAAATCACTTAGTAGTGACACACAGGGAGTGATGGGCTGCTACACATACACATCACCCAAAAACACACACACACACACACACCCTCTAATAATAACTCTTCTCCTTGTCTGCCTCTTTCGCACACACACTCACTGCGACCTAACCCCGGCCTCTCCAGGGACAAACTCTTTCATCACGACTGTTTCTGTCGATACTTGAGCCCTGCACAACATCTGCAGTTCAACACCTACCAGATTCATTAAGGAGGAGGACGGAGTCAAAAGCGAAAGGATACATCAATAAGCAGAGGAGGTGGGCGTACATGTGTGTGTGCGTGTGTGTCACCAGGGGGCAAGCCCATCCATAAACACTGCTGACAGTCTAGACAGGAAATACACTTGAGGATGTCGATAAGTTAGTCAGCGGGGGTGAGGATAGATCAATAGGAACACAGGATGATGTCAGTGGCTGCAGATGAGATCACCTGATGTGACCAAGGATTTATATATGAGAGGTTTTGATGTTAAATTCATTGTGTTATCACAAAGTGTTACATAATCTCTATAAACAGATATCTGCAATATCTGAAAGTAGAAACTGGAGGCAAGGGACAAGATTCTGGTATCAGAGGTGTTCCGCTTTCCACTTGTAGTCCAAGCAGTATTGACAAATGATGTTTGAGTGGGCATTGGTTGCACATAAGTAAACAGTCTGTGTGGAGAGCAAAAGAAGTGGAACGCATTGGCCCAAATGCAATATCGGACTCCAACAGCTATTGTCTGACAATGATTTTGCTTTTTATTAGCTTTTTTTTTTTAAAAAAATGTATCTGCATTTAGAAGCAGTTATATAGGTTTATAGAGATTGGTTATAATGTTGTCTGGATCTAAAACAAGTTGCTAAACTAAGACTGTAAACAACGACCAGAACAAGGAAGAGGAAGTCCTATCCCGGATATCCATTATCTGGATATCTGCTGACTACACCGGAAGCCCTGAAACATTAGCTGTTGCCCCCAAAGGCTAAACTGTCACCAGACGACAGTTCAGAGAGTGTTGCATGCAATCTATTTTACGGGAACAAGGGAGGGAGTAGATCATGAAATGATCATTTCATTATCAATGATCATTCCATGAAATGATCATTTCATTATCAATGATCATTCCATGAAATGATCATTTCATGATTTATCCCTTGAAATAAACAGCTGGAGAGTCAACAAAGGCTGAAAATCATGCAATGATCCCTCTGTGTCTTCTGGTGCCACTTCCAGTCCACTCTCGTCACTACGCCGGCATACCAGTCGAATCACTATTGTGTTACATGGTTTCATTTTAGAGAGTTCCAAAGCACAGGTTTATTCATGTGAAAATGCTACAGATTACAACTTCAACATTATTGAGAATAAAAAACCTCCAGAGGCATGCAGTGATTCTCCCTTGAGATTCAAGAAAATGAAGGAGATGAAGCCGATTTCACCCACAGGACGTGACTGCCCTATATCACGGTGCCTTTCTTGCCATGTCGTTGAGTGTGAGTGTCTGTGTGTGTGTACACTCGAGCCGATGTGTGTTTGCGTGTGTTCTCAGCTCTACTGACATTTCCTCAAACGTGGCTGACATTTCCAGGGGATTTGAGGATTTGATCCCTTCTGTGTTTGAAGAGTTGTGTGCTGCCCTCCTCAAAACACTGAGGAAAGCGCGGCAGCAGAGCCGGCAGCGTGCCCTGCCTTGAGGGCCTCACTCTACACCATTTGGTGCAGCCCGTTCTCACTCACCCGAAGTGTGATCAGGAGAAGGCCTGCACTATACATTGCCTGCCTTTTAGAGATGACTGGTTCACTGCTTGGTCTTTTACTTAGTCTTGCTGTTTTCCCCTGAGCTGTGGAGTGTTTCTGCTTTTCTCAACTGAGGCAGAAAAGCTATCACCAAAAGATATGAGAGAAGAAAGTACAGTAGATGGAAATGGTGTGGGTGGGAGCGAGAGGGAGAGAAAGGAAGAAAGTGTGAGGGAGAGAGAGAGAGAGAGATCTGTTTCTCCTGCTACAGGCTGGTTAGTGGAGCGAACTGACACAGACTGACATCTCTCTTCCACGGAGACCGAGTTAAAAAGAGCCTTGCTACTCTTTGTCCATTACTCTCTATCTCTATCTCTCCGTCTCTCTCTCTCCAGCCATCTCTGTTCTTACTCTTTCAGCTCTGTCTGTCTGTCTGTCTGTCTGTCTGTCTCTCTCTCTCTCTCTCTCTGTCTCTCTCTCTCCACCCTGCAGCTCCCATGTCTTGCTTTTTCTGCCTGGATGGACTCTGCAGCAGTCCTGTCCTAGCCTAGGGCTCAAATTACACCCCATCACTCACACACACACACACACACACACACACACACACACACACACACACACACACACACACACACACACACACACATACATACACACATACATGCAACCCCATACAGTAGCCATGAGGAGGCCCAGGGCTCAAACACAGGTCAGGCTTGGGTCAGTCAAGGGCAGGAGGACAGGAAGCCCGACAGAAACAAGCCTCGGACTGAGGCTGATCTGAGGGAAGCTGGATATACACAATAAGACAAGAAGTACAAATACATTCATATTAACAAACAGAGGGGCATTTGCATGCACCAACTATCCTATCTGCCATCTTTCGCCAGTTCCCAGTTGAATATAAACTGAGGCTAAAAATGTAATCTTTCCTGAGAAACAGAATTTGGCTTATTTGATCATCTGCATGACCAAATGGATAAAACACGCAGACACATAAACACAGCTGGAATACTAACCCCACAGCTACAAAATGTAAAATATTAACAAAATGCATCACATTTATCAAAATAAAACACTTATAATTATGTCACAACTGACCTTACGTCATGTATAGCCCAACAAAACACATCTTTAACTGCAACACTGGAGCTAATGCTGGACACAACCTTGGAGGAAGCCAGAATTAGCCCTTCGTCCAAAGAAATACCTCAGCAAACATTAGAATTGCTAATAAGATTCAGACTGCATCAGCAGTACATTTTCGGTCTAAGCGCACCTGCAAACTCCCCCACAGAACAGGATACTGGAGATCAATGGATCAGCCAAAGTGATTTGACCTTAGCGCTCACTATCATCCTGTCCTTCAAATGCCAGTGATGTCACGGCTGTAAAACATGTGCATCCTGATGGAGAGCAGAGCTCACAGGAAGGGAAGTTTGATGTGTCACAGTAAACATATTGCCCCTTCCTGTGCTGGTTTGTCCCCAGGAGCAGGATGCATGGGCACAAGTACCTCAGCAACCATGTGATACTTTGTTGATCTGTAGGGGACCTTTTATCTCCCTCCATTCAAGTTAGGTCAGAGTACACAGAGCAGGAGCAGGGAGGGATTTAGGACTTCAACAGAGCCACTGCATATATCTGCATCAATATATGCAGTGTCTTTTACTCTTGTCTGTTTTGCCCTTTTCTAGCTTATCTTCAGAATAAAAATTCAAGGATATATAACTACTATTTCACAGTTTTTTGAATTGAGATTTAGAAGATTAAACTTGCAGTTGGGTTTAAAACTGCAGGGTGAGAAGAAGCTAGACGGATGTCAATGAATCAAGAGAAATGCTCCTTCATGGCACTACAGCGTGTCCTTGGGCAAACGTTCGAAAAGCATAAAGGCACTCAATCTTACTCAGCCTGAGACACAACGCTTTACACACAAAAAGTATGTGCAGACAGGTTGTCGCACGTGCATGCAAACACACACACACACAGTTGGTGACAACGACTGCAGGGCTGCATCCTTCTCCCAAGTCTGTTGGAAACTCTAACAGGAAGAGGCTAAGTGCTATCGATTGGCTTCTTCCTGCTTGGCCCGGCTGTCAGAATAAAAACAAGCTGACCATTTGACCGTCTGCAGCACTATGTACATGTACACACACACACACACACACACACACACACACACACACACACACACACACACACACACACACACACACACAGAAGCACACACAAACAACCCTTACCTTCCAGCTCCTCTAGGATTTGAAGATATGCATGCAACAGTCTAGTATCAAGTCCCTTCATAGTAGGAGTGACTGAAGAAGATTAGAGGTGATAAAAAGAAGAAAATCCTAAAATTATTCAAACTAAATTTCAATGTAATTAGCAGTAGTCGCGGTAGTAGAACTAATGGTAGTAATTAGCCTTGTTGGTCAACCTAAAGGATCAAGCAGGGGGAGAAAATGAATGAGTGAATAAATCACTAATTTTGCCTTTCGCTTAGTAAGTCACAGACATGAACTGACAACATCTATGTCTCTTATGCATTTCATGCTTCCACACTGTTGCTGAAAAATGATGTGTTGTGCATACATAATGTACATGTGCATGTACCAAGAAAAGCTAGTTTGGAGACAGACACTTGGGTCACTATAAAACACTCCTCTGGGCAGCACTGTGACATTATGAACAGAAATCTCTGCTGCACTCGGCTCTCTTCACTGGCATTTAGATAGGAGGCAGAGGAAAGATGGAGGGGTACAAATCAGGAGGAGGGAAGTAGATGGGCAGATAAACAGACTGATGGAGACAGAGAGGCTGCTCATTGTGGCTTAGCAAATCAAAGGGAGGGATGGAGGAAGAAAACAGTGGCGTGTGTGTTTGTGTGAAATGCTTTATTCAACAGACATGAACACACACCTTGATGTGACGGAGGCAAACAGATTTCTCTGAGCTTCTAAAACAGACACGAAAAATATTTCACCACCTATTTTGACATCACTTGATGAGCTGTGGCACAGTATGAACAGTGCGGACCACTGTTCCTTTTTTTATTGTTTCAGACAACTGGTTTTGCGAGCAGGAGAGACTAGGGACAACTGCCACAGTTTCTACTTTTTAATCAGGAAAGGATCTCACTAAGATAAAACATTTTCTACCCAAGACAAAACATATAATAAAGGCTTATTAATTAGATAAAATATGGTGATAATAATCAAGGAACACAAAGTACATAAGATAAAAAGGATAACAATGCTAACATAAGAATAATACATATATTATAATATGGAATACAAGAACAGATACACTGTAGATTATTAAAATACATTCATGCATGCATCCCTGATGGCACACTGCAAAACATAAATAAAACAGCATTTGATCATTTGATAGTCCTGTTTGACATATACTCAATTGAATACAAAGACAATATATTTAATGTCTAACCTCATCAACTTCATTGGTTTTGTAAATAAATGCTCATTCTGAATTTGACTCTTTCTATGTGTTCTACATGTGTGCATGTACACACACACACACACACACACACACACACACACACACACACACACACACACACTGCATACTGCACAGACATATTCTTTACTCATAGTTTTCTGCCAAGCTGGAGTATATAGTACTTGTAAAACTCACTGTTACTCAGTTTTATTTACCATGAGTTAGCACATTATATCAAAGGTGCAGTGTAAATACGAACATCTCCAATAATAACCATGTTTGTATCAAAATGTCATTTTTTATGTACAGACTTTATTGCTCCATTTACTGGTAAATATGAAAGGCTGGTGTCAGCCAAAAACACTGCTGCACTCATATATCTGTTGTCAGGCCGCAGGAAAATATATACAGTAGGTAATATATACAGCAGAGCACAGCAAAACAACTCTATTCTCCTGGGGGAGGAGAAAGTGGGGAGACAGCGAGAACAAGATAGAGAGAGATACATAGATAGAAGGAAGAGGAGAGAGAGAGAGAAAGACACACGCACACACACACACACACACACACACACACACACACACACACACACACACACACAAAGGACTGTTTTTTGCTGGGTGGGTAAAGTGTGTCCAGGGGGCAGCTGAGTGAGCACACACACAACACAAAGCCTGTCATTAGTCCCAACTTTGTGCAGACACAACAAACTGCTTGTGTGTGTGTGTGTGTGTGTGTGTGAGAGAGACAGCGAGAGAGAGAGAGGGAGAGAGAGAGAGAGAGAGAGAGAGCGAGAGAGAGAGAGAGAGAGAGAGAGGGAATGATGATGCGTGCATGTGTGCCTCTGGGTGTGCGTAGAGGTTTGGTGCGTGTGTGTGGGGATTCAGACATTGACAAAAGCCTGTGTTGTTGTGCTTGTCTTCTCTGATGTACAGCTCCTTCAGGATCACAGCCCGGTCGGTGCAGTCAATACTCGCCCTGCCTGCTTGTGTGAATGTGTGTGTGAGATTAGTTGGAATGTATAGATCCCCCTATTCCCCTCCCCTCTTCTTCTCCTCCCCTCCCCTCCCTACTCTCCATCCTCTTCCTTGTATCTGCCTCTGACACCGCCACACACACCGCCTCCTGTCTACCAGCTGCCACTTTGCCGCTATTCATTATTATGATTAGTGAGTGGAGGAATGTCATGTAGCTACAGCCAACTCCTCACCCACGGCCTGACCTTTCACCTCTGAACGACCCCGGATGACCCAGAGCTGCAGCAGCTGCTTTTACACTGCACTGACAGACTCCATTAGGCCTGACACCTGCTTCTACACATACCACAAAGCAGTGACATACACACAGAAACATACACACACCCAAGATGCAAAGGATGGCTGCAGAAGTAAGATTCAAAAAAAGTTACGTACGCACAGGCGCACACACACACAAACACAACAGCCTTTACACATGCTGATGCAGTGAGGCGGCCCTTTTATGAGATTACACAGTCATTACAGTGAGAGGGGTCATGAGGGGCACCTGTAGCTGAGTAGCTCCACAGTCTATCAGGAGCAAGACTGTGCGTTTATGTGTGTGAGTGTGTGTAAAAACAGCAAGAGATTAAAAGAATGTGACACGGAGTCTATGGACTGTATGAAGTGAAGTATAAGCAGACCTGGAGGAGTGCTATAGAGCCAATACTAGCGCCATTCAGTGGACACTGTGCATATGTTCTGTGTGCAATAAGACACTCTTTGTATGAGTGAGTGTTTTTTTTTGTGTGTGTGTGTGTGTGTGTGTGTGTGCGTGTGTGTGCCTGTGTGTGGGCCCCAGGCTGACTCTGACAGCTCAGTGCTAGCCATCTGCTGGCAGTCACACCAGGAGAAAGCAACCGCAGCCAAACAATGGAGAGCAATGACAGGCCAGGATTTGTGGGGAGTTTTGTATGTGTGTGTGCGTATGCGTGTGTGTGTGTGTGTGTGTGCACACGCACATGTATTTTGGTGTGTTGTGCGCGTTTTCCCTTCAAAGATCCAAATGAGCCCCTCTCTATGAGCATGTGCAGAGGGGCGTGGCTGTTGTTGATAGGCTGTCTCTGTTACCAGGCGATAGATTAACAAGCCCAAATGGCCATCTGAGGAGGATAGATAGCTTGGGCGAGTGTGGGCTCACTTTTCTCTTTCTGTTTGTCACATGCTGTGTGCCTACTGTACGTTTGCATGTCTGTCCACCCTTAAACTCTTTTATCTTCCCTCTGCCTCTCGCTCTCCCTCTCTCTTTAAGGTGGAAATATACATGAATACACAGTCAAAGGCTAGGTGGATGTGCACTAGCAGGCTTTGGGTTACATACAGTATACTTGCCAGCCTTTCCCTGTGTGTATATGCAGGCATCTCTCTGTCTCTCCAACATACATTCTGTTTGTCAATCTCTCCCTATTTCTCTCTATCTCTCTCTCTCTCTATCTGCAGGTAGAGTGCCATCGTGGATGCAGACAGATGGTCGGGTGTTGGGAGGAAGCTGGCTTGCCTGGATGTGACGCACCAGTCTGACAGCAAGCATCATCCAGCTGGGTAGAGGCCTACAGTGCTTCCTTGCAAGAGCATGCCAGGTGGCCAAGAAACAGGCTGCTGGTCTCCTGCAGCCACTACACACATAACCCTCTAGTCACTATTCTGCTATTTTACCACCAAACACAACACAGGGCTGTTTCCAACCAAGAAATACAAACAAGTCAAGGCCCGCAAGTCAGAAGCAGAGGAAATGAAAAGGAAATGGCCAAGTAAGGACAGAAGGCAAATGGCTGATTATGAAAAGAATCAATCTCCCTGCACTTCATTTGAAGAAGAGTGTTTGTGCCCATGTGCATGTGCCTGTTTTTGTGTGTGTTGCTTTGGCCATCCTTGCCTTTGTATGGCAGCACTTCAAAGGCAGCCTTCAGTAAGTTTCTGCTCTTCCACCTCCTGCTGCTGCTAGTTTGTGTGTATGTTTGTGAGTGTGTGCGTTGTGGAGCACTGCCTCCTGTAGCTGGGGGCTACGGCTGATCACTACCGCAGCGAGGCTGGCATGCCAGGCCCACTGGCACACTTACAGGGCACACCTATTTACACAGGCCCAGACTGAATGGCAGGCATTGTCTGGGTGAGAATGCAACACTTAAGCTCCTGATTAAGGCAGAACAAAGCCCTGAGGGGCAGGAGCGATGAATGCATGGAGAGAGAGAGAGGGAGGGAGCCAGAGAGGGAGGGAGGAAGAGATGAAGGGAGACAGGGAAGGGAGGCTCTGTGAAGGGGAATCTCATCTGCTGTTGCTGCGGGTATGCGAGATAGGGGGGGAAACTGAGAGAGGACAGGAAGGGAAGGAGGCAAAAAGGCGAGAGGGCAAGAATTGGCAGTGATGTAAGGGACTAGAAGAGAGGGCGGTAGAGAAGAACGTGAGGTAGGCAGGAGGGAGAGAGACAGGTAAGGATGAAAAGGAAAAGTGGGGAGGAAAACCAAAAGGGAGGCGGGGAGGAAAAGAGGAGGTGGGGGATGAGCAGAGAGGCAGGCTTCGGAGGAGATAAAAAGACAACAGAGAGGGAGCCAAGCAGAGAGGTAAAGAGAGAGAACAGAGGAGGGAGCTACTTTCGAGGCATCCTTGCTGATAAGGAGGAAGTGATGCTACACTATTACAACAATGAGGTAAATAGACAGATAGCGCCCTCTAATGGTATTTGCACACCAGCAACGTGCTCTCCATCCTGCCCCCTCTTGCCCAGGGACTTAACAGCAGCCAAGAGGGACGAGCCAATCACTGCCAAATTGTCAACTCAATTAAAATGACAAACATATTGGGACGCTGCTACGAAGCCGTGCTATTAAAAATTCAATTTTAGACTAACATGTGAAGGATGCTGCCCAGGTGAACAAAAACGACTTTGATACTGAGCAGCAGGTAACACAAGTGGACAATTTCTTCCCACTTTAGTGTACAGTATACAGGGCCACATGAAGTTAAGTGTGTGAGTGTGTGTGTGTGAGTGTACACTTAGAGGCACCTTGGCAACATATGGGCACAAACAGAATATGTATGACAAGGGGTGAGCTACTCCCTGAGTGTGTATGTATCCTAGCAACAAGACAGGCGTAGTAGCAGCGCAGTGAGCAGCTGGCGGAACGGGGCACAGAGGCCATGATGGATTTATCACAGTGTGTGTGCGTGCGTGTGTGTGTGTGTGTTACATTTAACAGCTGGGACAGATTAAGGTGAGTCTGTGTGTTCGCACATGTGATGCATCCATGCATGTTTAATGCTTAAACACTCATTGCTGTGTCAAGGTGCCAATTGTGATGATAACAACCAACAGACGACCAGTTTCACAGTTCACTTTCCATATATAATACATATATTGTCATTTGTCTGTCAATGATCAAAATGAGATGAAATTTTGATTCCTGGTGAAGTGCAGTGTATCACTGCATCTGCTGCTCTTGAGCATATTTTAAGAGAAGACACAAGGTTTGTGCATGAGTTAGTGTTAATGTCGATAGCAGCTGTGCATTTGTGCATCTGTGTTTGTGTCTATATGTATATGGAACATAAGTCTAAGGCAAACTACAATATAAACTAAACTAAGACACTGCCCTCCCTCTTTGGGAGATGTGTATCACCAAAAGGCACAACACTCTCAAGGCCTAAAAAGGCCAATAGACCTGATGCTTTAGTCTTGAGTCCTTCATCAGAAACTGTTATATGAAGAAATGCTGAAGGGTAACTCCAGTGATTTAATATATCATAGTGTGTTTACAGTTCTCGGGGAGCAGTACTGCATATGTGAAATAATGCCTTTTGTGGGTCCAGAGGGAACTGCGCAAAGTCTGATAAATTGCATCAAGTGATGTCACTTTGGGTTTCGGACTAAAGACTGTAAATCTGAAAAGAAAAAAAATCTGGGGGTGTGGAGTGTGAGAAGTGAGTTTACCAGACCTCCACTCCTCATCTCTGCTTGAGGCTAGCAGCTTGAGGCTACATTAGCGGTTACCAGCATAACATAATGGATCCTCTGATCAAAGTGTTGGTGGTCAATTTACAGTGCAACCTGGTTTTGACCATGTTGAACCAACAATGTTGAAGAAGTGCGATGCTAAAATAATAAGAGTACTCTCAAGGTACAGTATACAGGAAGCTATTTACACTTTTTCACTTTAGCCAAATGGGACATTTGAGACAGCGTCTGATTGTGGCATGCTGTCTTATCAAAACATGCTAATGCTTTTATCATCAGTCTTATCATGCTTAGGCTCATCATCATGTTGAAGACCTAGTTATGGGTCTTCACATCAGAAAAGTTTAAAGAATCACTGCTTTATATTCATTTCATCACCTCGATGAAACCACGCTCGAGGATTAGACTGGATATTTGATACATGCGGTGAATGTTAGCCTACAGAAATAAAGGCTTTATCTAATCTCACACTCCATCTTATCAACAGGGATATTTGTGAATCTTGTAGCGAGTACACAGATGATTACACACACACATCAGTTGCACTGCCAGTGATCCTCAGGCCCAGCTGTGCACCAGTAAGTGTGGAAGTTCTCCATGGTGAGAAAGGGCAGGCTTCCAAACCCCAGGCCAGTCGGAGGGCCCTGGCCTGGGCAGAACTCTGTCTCCATGGGCCTCACCGCCTGCCAGCTTCTGCTCCATGGAGGTGCATCATGCTACATCTAATCACCGACTCAAAACCACTTCTGGAGTGCAGCGCCAAGCCACAATAAGGAGATAACACATTTCACTAACAGTGCTGCAATCATCTGACCTCATACCATACGTCCCCGTGTTATTTTCCGTTTCGGTCTGTAGATACTTAGCAGTGGGGTGAAAGAGTCAGTGAAGATGACTCAGAGGAACTCTCCACATCAATACATCTCCACAGATCTGAGCATTAGCTGAGGAGAACTAACATCATCTGCAGCTCTTTGTTACATAAACAGACAACAGTGATGCACATAGGGATGCACTATCAACTTGTGGCTCATACAGTACGCCTTGTATCTGTGTGTCAGCATATGTGTGGATAAACGAAATTTAAGTCATGACTGAGACTAACATTCAAGACATTCAGCAGATGCCTGTGTGCTTGTAGATACAGAAAGGTAGAGGCACAAAGCGAAAAAGAAGAGAGACTAGAAAAGGTGAGCTGCTTTGTTTCTTTTTGACTCTCTGCGTGGTATGCTGTTGCATTCTCAGCCACCCCCTGCCTCCACCTCCGCCACCCCTAACCCTCCTTTCTTTCTATTTCTCTGCAGGCTGTCTTGGGAAGTGTGATGTCTTTTTAAACGGCGCCGGCTTCATGTGTTTTTATGTCTGCTCATAAAAAAGCGGCTTCCTTTAAAGGCTCCGCTCACCAATGACTCGCACTCTTGCTGTCACTGGATGACAGGCAGCACTGGGAATGACAACAGAGAGCCCGAGAGAGAGAGAAAGAACAACTACTATTTTTACTTGACTCGGGGAAAGTTGTTTTGCTCTTTTCCAGTAACGTGCTGATTCACAGTCATACAGTGACATTCATAACTAGGAGCTGCCCGGTACAACCGCACTGAATGGTGATTCACAAGCTGTTTGCTTTGTGACCTCTTACAAAAGGGTAGAGTTGAGTTGGGGCCCCTTGAAATGTTTCACATGTCGACGAACTTCTCAAAGATAAAAGCAAAGCTCATAGATAAGTTATCTCACAATCTGCATGATTATTCCTGTGACCTTTTGGAGGCGGGTCGATCTAGGGGCCTATTTCTGTGATGCAGTAAACCCGGACAGAATCACAGAGTTCATAAAAATCTAAATGGAAAACACAGAATTTGGGAAAAATGTAAAAGAATTTCATGAGACCATACGATCCCTTCTGTGGGAGCATATGCACCATAGTTGGCCAGTGGAATACTCGACTGGAATTGCAGGGGGTTACTTTAAAGTAAAGGGCATGAGGTTCCTCAGCCACAAGCTCCTACTCAGCTCTGGAATTCAAACCATCAATCCACTAACATCTTGCATATACAATACAGCCATAACATGTCATAATAACAACATACCAAAAACAGCCCACTCATCTATTTGAATGGGAACAGTGAAGCAATGCAGCGGGGTTACCAAAGCAGAGAGTTCCAGACAAAAAATGCTGGTACGTCTGGCAGAAAAGTTGGTTCAACTTTTGCTGCAATCCAATGTGCCGCAACATATCTGGCAAGATTCTGTGATGGCCAATGCACGCAAGGGCCCATTCCTGATTTATAACATGAATAACGAATGCTTACTGTTTACCTTGCAATGATTGAAACTAAAGACAAAATAGCTGCCTCTGCGAAAACTTTACAGAGTTGTAAAATCTTGTTTCTGAGACTTCTGCTAAGCCATCAAATGCATGGATCTGTTACTCAAACTGGACGTTCTCAAGTGTACTTCATGTTTCATCAGTGCCTTAAGCAACACGCCCCCACCAAAGCAGCCCCTTCTGCTGTTTTAACACAGTGCTGGTTTCAGTCTGAACGCTGGCTAATGATACACTGAGACACTTACACGTTTTAGCTCAGATAGCTTCAGCACATTTAACCGGATGAATTGCACATCCCCAGAACCTCTGATCTACCCAGGATGTGTTTTCCACTCAGTGCTGTGCTTTCTTTGTTAGACAATAGTCCAGACTAGTGGCTGTTAGCTTTTTCCTCAAAATGGTAGTGTGGGTAGCACGAGAGTCTGCACACAAACACATACATCGCACACACATCACACTCACACACACTAACATGCACACAGCTGGCTCACATGCAGGCCCCAAGAGGAAGACCTCAGCCTAACCATAAAATGCGCCACCACACACAGACACACAAACTCCACAAGACTTCATACATCACTGCGCTACCTCCATTTCAATCCCGCCAACCCCCACCTATCACCCATTACTTTCTCTCTCTGTATCACCCCCCCCCTCCCCACACACACACACACACACACACACACACACACACACACACACTCTCCATTGCAGCCCACCTGGTAGCAATCCCCATCTGGATCTGTTGGGGTGTGTGATGTATTTTAAGGCCAAATTAATAGCTACCAAGCACAGTCCGTGTGATCACATTGAGAGACTCAATCTCTTGATCACACCTCCCAACCTGTGCTCCCTCTCTTTCCAGCTATCTCTTTCTCCCTCTCTCTCTCTCTCTCTTTCTGTCTTCCCTGCAATCATTCCACGTTCCCTCTCCTCCAATCCTTATGAGAGTCTGTCCACGGGCTTAACAAGATCGATCACGCCTAACTCCTTGTACTCCCTGATAAATCAATGGCTCTTTGTTTCGTTAAGCACTGGAAGGAGCTCACTGGGAACGACGGAAAGCGAGAGAGAGGGAAGGAAAGAGAGTTTGGTACTGGAGAGGTGTAATGTAATGGGAGAATCTCACTGCGGAATAACTTAGGGTTTATCCTGGGACACAGTCAGGCCATTAAAACAAGCTGTGATCCACTTCCTGGGGGGTAGGAAGGTAAAGAGGGTGGTCGCACTATATGTAAAATAAAAAGAGCACTTATGTAGATGGGTCAGTGCAAGAGAGAGAGGTATAAGGGACAAAGAAAGAGAGACTGTGTGTGTGTGTGTGTGTGTGTCTGTGAGTGTGTGAGCCTGTGTGTGCAATGTTGCGAGAAGTGAGCCAAACCTCACCACTGACTTGGCCAGGGCCTCTGGAGCCAGAGAGAAAGCCCTGCTAACCACAAACTCTCTTTCTGTGTGTCTCTCTCACATACACACCCTTGCTGAAAGTGCCTCACTGTGTGAATACGTCATTTCAAAACATGTGTTACTGGCCAGAAGAGCAAGGGAAGTAGCTCGTGAAAGAAAGAAGGCTGTGGAGGGAGAAAAACGGCAGCGGCTGGGACAAAGTGAGCGGAGAACAACGCAGTAATTCACTCTCATCCTGAGCAAAGCAAACAGGAAACACACTCTCTCGCTCCACTTGCGTTACCCTCTCTCATCTCTGCCCTCACCACTCCACTGTATTTAAATTCCTGTCGCTGTAGCTCATTATATTTCCCAAATGCACCGGAGTAGGTGGCTGCATCGCTGCACTTAAAGTCAATAGTGAGACTGCAGAGCCATGAAAATGAATAAGGATAGGGGCTCTTCACACAGCGGCACTGTGTAAAAAGGCCTGGGAGTGCTCATCTACAGCACGGCTGCTCTCGGCCCATTTATATTTCACAGTGACACTACATTAGCTGCCCCTGGATGAGCACACAGTCTGCAATACCTACTCTGCCTCACCCTGTGCACAGATATACAGCACAGACCAGAATGTGAGTCTTTGGCTGTTGCAGTGCGCATTGAGAAGAGATGAAGACAAATGAGTGACACCCAAAGCAACAGGTACACTCCGGATGCAAACACAGTGCACATCGTAGGACGCAGACAATGAAATACACAGTTAGAGAAAAGGCCTTAAAAACCAATTGGAGTAATAAGATGGAGCAACGATGGAAAAAATGAGAAGTGAAGAATACCGGCCGGCATAAAGGTCTCTCACCTCAAACTGATCAGTCAGTCTCCTCAGAGCAATCCTGCGTGAACGCCCAGACCGCAGACACCACACACACACCGAGACATAATCAGACACACACACACACACCTCTGTCTGTGTCAGACACAAGCTTGTGGGAAGGTTGAGAAGTGTTGCTAAAGGGGAGTGGGTGCAGGCTTTCTCTGGCATGTTTGTTTTTGTTTTGCTTTTTTTTTTTTATGACACTGTGTGTGTCTGTGCGTGTGTGTGTGTTAGGCAGAGACAAAAGGAGCATATGGCAGCAGCAGCCAAGGCTGTAAATTAAACATAGACGAAGATTAGATAATGAACGTGTGCTCTGAGACTCAGAGACAGCGCTAAGCCAGGGGCGGAGCAGACCACTGAGAGACCAGAACCGGGGGTGGGGGGGTGCATATGTGTGTGTGTGTGTGTGTAGTTAACCACGTATTAAAAACTTGGAACAAACAAATGAGCAGAATAACTGACATGAAAACATTCTGAAACAATTAAAAGATGCAAAAAATGAGAAACACAATGGGGAGAGAAACATATAAAAGCCTTTAATGATCGTGACACAGATCAATGAGAGTGGACGTCAGTGAAGTGAAGTCAACTCCATCTGGCCCCACCCCCGACACCTGAAGAGAACTGCACCCCTCTGCTCCAAACTAGCGAGCTGCTGTTGAGCTGAAGCAAAGTCAACAGGATTACTGAAGCTCTTCTCAAACACACAGTCCAACACATGTTCACACATACGGCGCTTAAACACTCAGCAACGGTTAACAGGTAAGATACATAAGATACATGATGCACAAGGGAAACAGAAAACGGGAAAGACAGTACTGGAGATGTTTGAGGACTAAAAAAAAAAAAAAATGAATATGACGATACATCATTATATGTTCTCTTGCGTTACTGAGGCACAAGTGTTCTCTTGCTTCCTTCATGGCCGTCTGACCTCTAAATGATGGCATGTGTTCATGCTGCATGTGTGTGTGTGTGTGTGTGTGTGTGTGTGTGTGTGTGTGCATTAAAAAGGCGCAGACTGTATGGGCTTCACAAGATGATAACTGAGAGTGAACACTCTTTGTGAATAAACAGTTCAAGGTTGAGCCCTGCTTTTTATTGCCATTTTAGTAGTGTATTTTCCCCTTGAACAGATAATGTAATGCACTGTAGACAGAGGTGAAACACAACAAAGTACATCTATACCTTCTATACTTTTTGTACCTAAGTACAAGTTTGAGGTACTTGAATTTCACTTGAGCATTTTTCAAATTTATGGTAAATGGGTGCATTTACATAGCACTTTTATTCAAAGTACTTTACAATTTGCCTCTCGTTCACCCATTTAAACACACACACACACACATACAAACACACACAGAAGGCCTTGCATGCCTTATCATACAACCTATTGTTACTAGTTATTTAAACTATAAAGTTAAATACAAAAGATACAATGACATTAGAAAAAACAAATTAAACTACCCACCAGTATATAAAATAGTTAAAAGTAGCCCTACCTCAACCAACTGCAACAATAAAATGCTGCTCACACAGTAATCAGCCATCAGTAATAAACACTGTATTTTTGTACACTGTCTTTTTATAGTGTGATATTTCTAGTTTTCTGTAAGTCAAGGACTTGAATTTGATAAGACATTTGACCAGGCTATCTGCTGATAAGGACTCATAATGGCTTGAGCTTGGGTCAAAAAAATAAACATTTTACAAAGTATCCTACAGCTGGCTGTGTAACTATAGGGATATGCCAATAATTCAACAAAAATGGACATTGTCCAGCTCATATAGGTTATATTGCAAGGTGCCCTAATAGACATGCAATCTAAGGAAAACTATGCCCCTACAACCCAGGATGATTATGGCACTAAGGTGATAGCATCATTATCATGTACAAAATGTCATGATAATATCATATCCTGAGTAACCCTGTGATGCTTCTGACGTTGGATTCTGGTTCTAGTTTACCTGCCAGCTCTCTTACAAATTGGCACTAAATGTCTGACACTGGATTAGAAACAGAATCTGTACCACATGAACCATATCACAGCCTCGTCACCTGAGCTTACAAGCTTACACGCTTCATACATAACTTGCAAATCCACACGCAGTACTTACAAACTGAAGCTCATTGCGAGCCTCTATCTCAGAGTGAGGGGGGAGATGGGGGAGAGATGGAGAGAGTAGGGTTTAGGGTAATCTGTCTCTGTCTCATTACTGGGCCACATAAAGCAGGGAGGGAGGGTTAGGGAGGCGGAGATAATGTAATAATATAAAAACCAAGAGAACAAGAAGAGAGGGAGGGAAGGGGAGAGGAGGACCAAGTTATCCTAATTCAATAATGGGAATCAGTAGGGAGCAGATGAAACTGATGTGCACCTAACTCGAGTTCCTGAGTAACCATTTACTTCTGAGGACGGCAGCAGCAGCGGCAGCAGCAGCAGCATCTTAAGGAAGAACGCATTTCAATCAGGGCTCAACGCCGGTTTTTTGAATATTCTGTTAGCTTTACATTTTCGAACAAATTAAGCAAAGCTCCCAGCTGCTGGGGCTCTCTCAGTGTAATATAATACTATATTTACACACAAGTGGACTACACAGTGTGCATAAAGTCAGCTGGAATTGTAGTTATTAGCCACGCTAGCTACGCTGGTGGGATGGCAATGCCGTTCTGATGGCTGGTCCACCACTTTGATCCAGTAAAAAATATCTCAATTATTGGACTGATTGTCAAGAAATTCTGTACATATGTTGACATTCCCCACAGAATGAATACTGAGGGCTCTGAAGATGCCCTGATGTCACCTGTGGCACCAACAGCAGGTCAAATTTGTTACTTATACACTGAAATATCTCAGTGTACTTCTACTGGATGGATTGGCACAAACTTTTGTACAGCTATTCACAGTTCCCAGACTCTGTATCCTGATGACCTTTCTCTGGATTTTCTTGTGTTGTCATCATGAGGTTGACATTTGTGGTTTAGAGTGAAATGACTCGACAACTAATATGGATTGCCAGAACATTTCTAACAGACATTCCTGCACAAGAGGAATCGTAACAACGTTGGTGATCTGATCCAAACAGCAGCATCATCACATCACAAACTCACAAGTGCGACTTTTTTCATTCACACAGTTGCATGCAGGAATTTGAATACGCTCACATTGTGGAGCCTCAGCGTTAACGTGAAAACTCAAAGTTGCTTTTGTGTAGTTATGTGTGTGCTATACATGCAGTCCTATGGACGTGTGTGTTGGTGTGAGAGCAAGTCTAAGTCCATCTGATTATAAAAGCATCTGTGTGCTGTCTGCTTGGAAGCTCTTGATATGTCAATCACCAAGCCTTTGAGAGCCACAGTTACTTTTGTGCCAAAAGACTAAATAAACAAAGCTCAAAGTACACACATACAATGTAAGCAGGCACAAGCACACACACGTACACACACTGATCGCTTTGCCTGCACCCACACGCACCACTGCTGCCTGTAAGGCTACCAGGGGGGAACCATAATCACACACACAGGAGGTAAAGGTGATCTGCTGGAGCCATAATGAGGGAACACTGTTGTTGTGATCCTCTCACTGCAGCTCTGATTACAGCCCGGTGTTCAGTTTCTACGCTAGGAGTAAACACATGAGAACACCAGCGCTGTGGGGATTTGACAATACATACGCATGCACACACACACACACACACACACACACACACACACACGCAGGGACACCATGCATAGAAGAGGAGGAACACAGCCGGAACGTGAATGACACATAGTGCCTTCATGTGTGTAAGTTTAGTAGGCTGTAGCCCAACACACAACTTTCCCCCGCTTGCCGTCTGTCTCTTCAAATGACAAAGCATGGCCTTAATGCCCTCAGCTCATTAGCAGCGGCAGAGAAGGGGACAAACAACACATATGCACAAACATTAACGCACAGCCTTGCTTTCTCATTGACATGCGATGGACCCTTCGGCAGTTTAATGACTGTGGGCAAAGCTTACACTGTTTTGCATGTTCATATACACACAGCGTGGAAGAACTAATGCATATCTGACACACTGTTGTCCCACCACTAGTGGTTTGTTACAAAATCATTAAACAACTATATTGGTAACATCACCCCTCTAGCAATTCACTGTGGTACTGTAAGTGAACTACAATATGCCTTTTTTTTTTACTGCCTGTCAGTGGCTTTACAGAGCTTCCAGCCTGCCACCAGGGATTAGCTCAATACTCAATTCTCCACTCAATCTCACTACCACACACACTATATACGGGGATCTGTATGTGTGTGTGTGACTGCACGTGCACATGTGTGTGCCACATGTGTGTTAATGTGTGCGTGTATATACACTCAGGGGTGATATTAGTTAATCATAGCCTTCACTCAGCATAAATAAAGACCAATTACTGTGCTTCCCTATGGGCCCTTCACTATTAGCACACTAAAGACCCCAAAGAGTGCTGCCCCATAGCCAGTACAGCCTTGGTATAACAGTCAGCCTGCTGAATCATGATGATAAGCACTACAGAGGGTAGCAGAAGGACAACTTTCACAACTTCAGAAATACTGGGGCTGGATTAGCCATATGTGCACCAAAAAATAATGATAATAATCAGGATAATTTATCCCTTATCAGTAATGAATAAGCTTCAGAATTAGCTTCACTTTATCTGCCAAGTAAAGAGTAATTTGTGCTGCTGCTAGTACAAATGTGATTGCTGAGGGACAACAGATGAACCAAGAAACAGACTAAAAACATCATTACGTATGCAGGAGTACAGTCAGTCTGCACTCACAATCTGCCTGTGTGTTACATTGCTTCACAAGACATTGGCCTTTAAATCAATCCGAGTCCAGAAGGTCAAATGACCTCCCGCCTGTAGGGTTCACACATCACTAAATCAGCTTACAGCAGACACAAAAAATGCAGACAAAGCATGACAGCAGAGAGGAGTCCAGCCAAACCTTTAGTAAAGATCAACGTACAAACAGCTCTAGACTACACACTGAGGGAGGGCCATATAATTTATGTATAACAGATGTACGTGCAGGATACAGACACCTGCTAGTTATGATATCATTCTCTTACAAAAAAGCTGAAGTAAAGGAGAAAGAGCCTTTAGACACAGGCCCATCATTTTAGCATGAAGGAACTATTCAGGTTGAAACATAAGTGCATTTTTTCTCGCTTGACAGTCGTCAAAGCTCACAGTCAGATTTTCTGGCTTCAGCGGCTGCTGCAAAAGGCTGCAGTGAACAATGACCAAAACAGAGATTTGCCCATCATAACTGGAGTTACACACACAGAGTCTGTTTGAATGTATGTCTTGTATATCATTAACATGACAAACACATTACAACAATTAAATGTTTTTACTTTCTCCACAACAGTACCACAGAACTTTAACACATCCCTCCCAAGGAATGGACTAAGCCAGAGGAAATTACATGCTGACTCACCCTTTAACAAGCACATCCTGCTGTTTAGACTACTCCTGTACATCTTTTGTAGAGTCAACTGTCAACTTTTGCAATGTGATACTTCGCAAGATACAGATACAGTCAGTCACAACCCTAAGTAAAACAAACACTGTGCCACTGGTTCCATAGTGCCATCTCCCTTTGTCCTTCCTTTGGGTGGATGTCTACATGTGGACAAGTGACAGAGCAGCTGGATATGTGTGCTTCACAGCTCATGCACAAATGCAAAAATACACACACACACATGCATGCACACACACATACACACAAGTAAAGTGGACCCTTGCTGGCAGCCACTCATCACCCAGAGAGGCCAACCTAATTTGGAGGACAGGCTCCTCTCTGCCTGCTGGGGAGGCAGCAGGGATTATGAGCCTTTATACACACTAATCTAGTTTAGCCACGCTGGGAGAGGGAATCTGTGTGTGCATGTGTGTACGCGCGCGTGTGTCTGTGAGTGCATGTGCGTGCGTGTGTCTGTGTGTGTGTGCGCGTGCATGCACATATATGTGTCAGAGAGACTGAAAGCGAGAGAGGAACAGTAAAATGGGAATATACATGAACAGAGTGCATAAGCGTGTGTGCATGCACAGTATGTGTATTGTAATGCCTCCTGTATCTTTGTGTGTGTGTGTGCGCGCGTGTGTAAATGTGTGTGCATATATGTGTGTGTGTGTGTGTGTGTGTGTGTGTGTGCGTGTGCGTGTGTGTGTGCATGTGTGTGCCCAGCAACCCAGCCTGTGTGAGCAGAGATAGGGAGGCTCTCAAACTGGTTAGAGATGTGGCTTAGCCTCCTGTCCTCTGACGGCAACTGGCAGTAACTAAATAGGAACACTCTCACACATACACAAGAACACACACACACACACACACACACACACACACACACACACAAACAAACAATACAATAACAAGCACACTCCTATTGGCATGATCAAAGATACAAAACTGCTACATGTATGTGTACAAGAGAGACTCTGGGGGATTGTGTCTTGTCTGTCTTAATATCATGTCAGAGGGGTCAGAGGTCCAGAAGCTGCTGGCAACTATCTGCAACTCCAGGTGTGGCTGGAGTGAACTGAACAGCTGGTTTACATGTGCACACATTCACACACATATACATGCGCACACACACACACACACACACACACACACACACACACACACACACACAAACAAACAATACAATAACAAGCACACTCCTATTGGCATGATCAAAGATACAAAACTGCTACATGTATGTGTACAAGAGAGACTCTGGGGGATTGTGTCTTGTCTGTCTTAATATCATGTCAGAGGGGTCAGAGGTCCAGAAGCTGCTGGCAACTATCTGCAACTCCAGGTGTGGCTGGAGTGAACTGAACAGCTGGTTTACATGTGCACACATTCACACACATATACATGCGCACACACACACACACACACACACACACACACACACACACACACACACACAGCACAATGCTGAGCATACAATTTCAAAACCTGTCTGGTATGTGTTAGCTCACTGTTTAAAACGTGTGTAACTAAACAGAGTCATGTGTAATTGGCTTGTTGGCTGGGTCAAGTTGGTCAGAGAAGTCAATACATTATGATACCTCTGTGTGTGTGTGCGTGTGTGTGTGTGTGTGTGTGTGTGTGTGTGTGTTGCCAGTGAAGCGTGAGCGTGAGGGTGGATTGGCTAGAGGCGCCGACACATTCCAAAACACAGGAGACAGATCTCATGGCCAAACCAGAGCTGGGACCACACTGGGAATCACAGAGGAAGAGTTTAGGAGAGAGAAAGAGAAAGAGAGAGCGAGAGAGAGAGACAGAGAAGGGGGGGGGACCACAGACTCTACAAGCTTACAGTGTGTATGAGCGTTGGCTTCAGTAATTACAGACTTGCCTGGTGTGTGGAGCCGAGAGTCTACCACAACACAGCCCAAGTGATGACACCATACACCACACACATCCATGCACACGCACATACATACACATACATATACAAATACACATCGACAGACACACACACACACACACACAACAGCAATTACTGTACAAAGCATTTAAACAGCTGCTCCATATCCCCATTCCTGCAAACCACACATACATTCATGTACACTTTCCAAGCCACCCAGTGGTACAGCATGCTGTGAACTGTTGCACAAGGAATCTCATTTCCACACACACAAATGCACATGCAGGTACAAACACACACACATACAAGCCCAGGCAATTACATTAAATCTCTTTTGAATATACAATAATACCTGGGTCCACTCCCTCCATGATTACCCTCTGGAGTCTCCGTTTTTTATCAACTGGAGATCTCCACCTCTGCTCGTCCAGCATCAGACCTGTCCTGAGTGGAGCACTGCCACCATCTGGTGGCTAATGATATCATTACACATTTTGCATACTACATACTGTAACTGATAAGAAACACTCACATCCTGAGACAACCTTGACTGACGGAAGAAAAAGACAAAAAAGGCATGTGTGACAAATATGACTTTTAAATTCCATAATATGCCATCAGGAAACACATCTCGAGCAGCAGGAAACAGAAACAGAGAATCTGTCCAGACGGCAGTCACTTGGAACAAATCAAACAGCTACAGCAGACGCCGGAGGTTTTTGATCTCTGGAGTCAGCCACAAGGTCCCAATCTATTCTCTAACTGGGTATCTGTCTGTCGCACGGCACTTCCTGCACTCCATGCACTGCACAGACAGGGACGGAGGCACAGATGGAGAAACTGACAGAGAGACAGAAAAAAAAGGAGGAAACTGGAAAATGGGGATATAATAGCTTCAAAATTCATAACAGCTTGCCAAAACCCCAAGAACTGAGGACAAAGACAAATTCACCCAAAAGTTAAGCTAAATTTCCCGTGCGCTGTGCAGGCTCATTTAATAATACACATTTATGTCTGACTTTATCGTTTTACACTGCATGTTGTGTATTTATTTCTTCTGCTCTGTGGGTGGCCAACATTTATACATTTAACTTCACAAATAAAACACAATCTGATTTGAATGGAGACCCTTATATACATGCACATGCATACACACTGTAAGTTTACCACTAACTTACAACCCAGCTACTGTACAGTGAGTTCACCCTACTTAAAGTTTAATGTCAAGATCTTGCTTTTGTTCAATCAATACACAGAACGCACACTTCTTCTATCCTCTCTCTCTCTCTCACACACACACACACACACACACACACACACACACACACACACACACACACACACACACACACACACACACACACACACGCACACACACACACACACAGATACTGGGACTATGCAGTAAGTGGAGCCAGATTGATGAGTCATGGTGGGCACTTTCTTCTCTCTCTCTCTCTCTCCCATTTGCTCCATCTTGCATGTGATCTTTTTGTCCCTCACCCTGTGTTTGTTTCTGCACTCCCCCTCTGATCATCTACCATCTTCTCCCATCTCCTCACCCTCTTGTCCCAAGTCCTTCTCTGATTCTACTCCTCAACCTTTCTCACAGCCTTTCCCTTTTCCATCCCTCCCCTCCCAATTGCCCACCCCCCATTCTGACACACTTATCTCCCCCTGTGAGTTATTACACCCACTCCTCTGTTATCTGTTCCATGTGGAATCTGCCTCAGAAAGACATTTCCTCCTGGACTGCAGCTGACAAAAAAAAAGAAAAATAGATACATACATACAGAGATACAAAATTTAACTTTTGTCTACTGCTACAGCTCAATTGCTGTTACGCCACTGAAGCCATTAAATTGCTCCATTAAGACAAAGAGACAGCATGACTGATGGGGGGATCCTCCAAAAGAAAGACAGGGAGAGAGAGGGAGGGGAAAAAAAAGAAGCAAGAGCAATATATAACATTTACAAGGGGATTAGTGTACAGCAGTACAGGACATGAAGACCCCCACACGTCAACTCTGAACTTGTTAAAGTAGAACATCTGTGGTTGAGCGGGAGGGAGGAAGAGGAGGAGGAGGAGGAGGAGGGAGAGGAGAAGGTCAGGGGTAAACAGAGAGAGAAAGAGAGAGGGGAGGGGGAGGAAAAAGGAAAAGAGCAGATCAAAGCATGAGAGCTTTGTGCTCCCTCTCTTGGCAGGACTCTGCGGCTGTGTGTGCGTGTATTTGTCTGTGTGCAGTGTGTGTGTGTGCGTGCGCGCACATGCATGCCTGTGCTTCTGGCAGACTCAGACTAGGCATTAAAATTATTGGTGCCGCCAGCATGCCGCGGCCCCCACTGAAAAAGGGAGGGAGGTGAGCAGGGAGGGCAGGAGGGAGGGAGGGAGTCACCAAGTGCTAATCAGACCCATGTGTGTGTGGCCAGCGCTGCTCTGAACAGCTGTTCCCATGCTGAGGAGCTGGCCACCACACACACACACACACACACACACACACACACACACACACACACACACAAATGTCCTGTGAAGCCATACAGGCAGTTTGCAGTTAACACAAACGCCACCATGGCCTGCATGAGTGTGTTTATAAAAAGTGTATGATTGATAGAAAATATGTAGATATGTAACTGAACAACAGGGAGCTGGGAATAGTGCTCTGTTCACTTAACTTTGTCAAGTAGTCTGTGTGTGTGTTGTTTGTATGTTTGTTGGTTTGATTCGGATCTTCGTGAATAATACAGAACAGTAGGTCACAGGTGAAATGCTGCCTCCCCCCAAAAAAAGAAGAATAGAAAAGAAAGAGGCAGAGAGACTGAGAGAGGTATGGAAGTGCATGTCTTTTCCTCCCTCTACAAGGGTGACAACAGGAAGAGTCAGCGAGCAGAGGGGGGAAGCTCTGTTATTTATTCTATCAATGGAAGGAGGAAGAGACGCCCACCTTACAAACCACCCCATTACAGGCACACACACAGACACACGTGCACACACAGACACACACACTGCATTTAACAATGAAGAGGACTTTGATTCATCTCACTTTGCTTGTTTAGATTAGGTGTTTCAGTTTCAGTAATTGATCTTTAGGCTGCCACAATGCTCTCTGAAAAGTGTTAAGCATACTACAGAAAGAAGATTTTCTTGTGTGTGTGTGTGTGTGTGTGTGTGTGTGCGTGCATGTGCGCGCCCATGTGTATGTGTGTAATGAGGCAGAGCTGTGATGAGCCTTGGGGAATGGGACCCTTTGTAGTGGGCAGGGAAGTAGAGGAATGTCAGGAATCTCCCCAGAGGATGCACGGTCTGTCCGGTCAACTCTCTCTCTCTCTCTCTCTCTCTCTCTCTCTCTCTCTCCATCTATCTATCTATCATGTTCAGGGGGTATGGCTATGCGGGGTGCATTTATGTGTGGCTGGACACGTGCACAGAACAAACACAGAAGCTGAGATGAGTGTAAAAAGATTTGGAGGCAATAAAGTTCACCAACAGCCCGAGAGCAAATAAAATAAAGCTCTTACCACAGGCCTTGGGCTGCGTGCGTGTGTGTGTTAAATAGGGAGATGAAAGAGCTGGTGGTCCGACTTGGTCAAGAGCTCTGATCTCTTTAGCAGAAACACTTGATACTGACACAATATAATGCTGTTCTATCCTGTGTGTCCCGTGTCTGTGTGTGTCGCTCTCACCTTCCTCGTTGTCATGGGTCATATTCACTTCTGTCTGTGTGTGTGTGTGTGTGTGTGTGTGTGTGTCTCGCCCTCTGTCTGTCAACCCCGGGCTAGAGCCAGTTCCTCGCTGCAGTGCAGTTTTCAGCAGTGATGTTTGTAACACAAAACGTGCTGGCAGCCAATCACAGCAGAGCATCCGGTTGATGACAGAGCTTTTGCAGATCCCGAGTGAATCGAGGTTGGAGGGGAGGCAAGCATGTGTGTGTGAGTGTAAACTAAACGCAGATCCCCAGCGGTGCTCTGTTCTGCATCAGAGATCAGACAAAAACACACGCACCCACGCACTACGGCTAAAAAAAAAAAAAAAAAAAGTAAGTCGTAGTGACACTTGGTGGAGCGAAAAGAAGATAGGATAAGCAGAAAAGATAGACGGACTATAAGATGTGAATCACCAGAGGGAACATGTGTATGTCTGCAAATGACACATCACAAGCTGTGGTGTTACTCTGGGAAAGAGAAAGTCAGCCTGAGTAAAGTGAAGACATGCACAGAGCTGATGGGTGTGGAGACTGAGCAGAACCACACAAAAGCTGTATCATGCACAAAAGCACAGCTTTTGCACACACATGCCAGATAGATGAAAAAGAAAGCAAGATGTCCAGTGTAGCCAGAGGATGGAGAGAGAAGAGAGAGGGGGAGGGAACGAGAGATGTTATGAGTGAGATGAGTGAGTCCAGACTCCATCAGCAAACAGATGTTCAGCACAGCATCATGGAGGCTGTGATTCTGTCACTACAAACACACATTGTTTCCTCATGGAGACTGATATCGCTCATGTTCATCTATTTAGAGATTTTGTAATCTCCCACAAATTCACAGCCACGACTCACCACAAAAGAGAAATCAACACGCTGACCCTCACCTCCCTGTCTCTCTCATTTTCACATACATCTTTTTTCCCTTCTCTCCTCTAAGGAGAGGAGAGGAGAGGAGAGGAGAAAAGGCAGAGGAGACTGTAGGAGAAGAGAGAGGTTGTAATAGGTGGTGACATGATGGACTTTGGGCGGTCTGATGTGTGTTTAAGGGGCCAGGGTCAGGAGGGCATCTCAGGTTAGAGGTGAAGTACAAAGCCACACTGAAACCAGAGGATGCTGAAGGGTCAAAGGGCACACAACAGCAGAAACAGCTACCAGCGCAGCACAGACAAGCAACAGAACAGAACTAGAACAGCAACAACCAACCACTTTGAAAGAGGAAGTCAAAGTGGATTCATACTGGAGAATGGGCTAAACTGGTACAGGTGTGGGAGAGAAAACTCAGTGACTGTGATGTTGGGATCAGCCCACACAAATCTAGTCTGAATTTAAAACAATTTTGTTGTGGCCAACCAATTTCTAGCAATGTGGCCATTCATGAACAACAAGACGGGCGTCTATACCCGTGCAGTGTGACGTGCTGAACGACCTGTTGTGCAGCACCTGAGACAGTACCCCTGCCTATTGGACGTTCCCTTGAGGAAGTACCATGACCGAGTCAAAAAAGACAAATGGTGAGAAAGAGCGGAAGCACTTCATCAGCCAGGCAAGTAGCTGGCTATGCTGTCATAACGTTATCCCCGGTCCCCTAACTGCAGGAATATGCTTATCATTACTAATTCCAGATCAAACGTTAAAGTAGTCTGTGTGATGCGGCCAACACAGCCGAGCCTGCTCCTTGTAGAATAAATGACTATAGATATAAAATTAATATATGTGTAACTGCCCTAATTGTTACTTGGATGCTACCCAGTAGATAATGATGTAAATAATATATAGTATAATATATAATAAATAATGACTGAAGCTTTACACCGCCTCTTGCATTTGCCTTTAATGTTAAAGCACATCCACAGCTGTTCTTTCTTTCTTTTTGGTACACGAGACCGCCAGCATCACACACATCGCTTCTGTCAGTTTGATTGACGGTTGCTTCACAGGCCTCCTCGATGACATCTGAACTCATACGTGATGGTCAAATAAGACGTGCTGTGATTAGTCGGGCTCATACGTGTAGTCTTGCCAGTCACACGAACAACACACAGCAAGAGTTTATGACACTGTGATCATCAGATCTGACCCAGTGACCATCGTCAAAAACAAAAAAAAAGTCGTCTGTGCAGGCATAACAGCGGTGTGTAAAGTGTACCACTTCGCTTACATCTGGAGCAGCTTACAAGTACTTACAGGTGTTAAGTCTGGTAATGATAGTGCTGTTTCCAGGCCAGTGAGCAGCAGTCCACCTCAGCCTGTGCTGCAAGCATCAGCGAGGCTGAGTTCTCACAATGAATATCTGACAGGCAAAAAAAATGAAAAATGTGTTGCTTTAAATTTTCTACATGGGAGGGGGCCCATAGTCTTTCTTTACACTGTGTTCAAAGTGAACGGAGCACAACAACATCAAGTGATTGGAGTGTATCCATTGTGGAGCCTGCTGGGATCTGGTTCCTGTACAGTAAAAGTTTGAGTCTCTGTGTCTCTACCCACAGCTCCTCTCTTGTAAGAAATTGTACCATAAAAAAGCTCCCACTCTCCAAACAGACAATAAAGACTTGCTCGCAGCCCCAGGACGCGGCACCATTCACACTTCAAAATAACCAGCAAAGAGCTATTTAAACAGCACCAGGTTACAGCCCCCTCATAAAACAAATACACACAGGAATAATTGTATCGACACAGCAACCTGGCAGGGAGGGGGAAAAAAAAAGCCTCTCTATGGGGGGTACCGGGACGCTACTCCGCAAAGTGATGGCGGTCTTGAGGGGTGGTGTGTGGAAATGGTGGGAGGGAAAAGGAAAAAGGGGGGAGGAAGAAAAACAGGTCTCACAGAGCTACCGTGCAGGCGCCAGCAAAGACAGCGAGGGTGGAAAAGAGGGGGGGTGGAGAAAGACCCTGGTGAAACTCTCAACAGATGCGTGAAGCCCTTGTCAGCATTCCTGCTAGGTAACGCAAGGTCAGGAGCAAGCAGGAAGACAATATGAGGACTATTTGGGCTCCCTGAGCGCCAGATGTGTTTTAATAAGACGGCTGCCCTCCTAGCTAATAAGGTCAGCCTCTGGCTCCAGCCAGACGAGCAAACAAGTAGACTCTTGGCAGGAATTCAGCTCCAGCTTGGCACAGCCTCCCTCCCTGCTTCCTGCCTCGCTCTCTCACTCACTCGCTCCCTCTCTCTCTCACAATCTCGGAGAGATCGAGGCAGGCACACTCTTTCTCTCTCTTTCTGTGCATGTGCATGACTCACTCCGTCTCGTACACCCGCCTTTTATTAGACACTTCCCTTTTTCTGCAAGGGGAGAGAGAGAACTACTGCCTAAAAACTGGAGCCTTTGAGAACATCTGTGCTTGGATCATGCACATGCACACATACTCACACATGCAAGTGCACACACACTCACAAACAAAAACACACGCTGCAGCACAGCTCACACCACTGACTACCTTTTACCACTGAACATGAAAAAAGCCACTATGCTAATGTTAATAGATAAGTAATGAAAACTAAGATTAGTTACATAAATAATCATTGGACTAATAAATCCTACTCCTCTAGAGGGAAAATAAAGAAGTGACATCGGCGCCAGAAAAGACTGGCTTGCTCTGCACTGAAAGGGAGACAGAGGAGGTGAAGAATGTGGAGGAGGAGGAAGATTAAGAGTTGAGAATGAGAAGGAAGGAAGGAGAAACTAAGAAAGAAAAAGATAGAGCGATCAGGAGTGAGAAAGAGGACTCTTGGCAGCTTCGGTTTAGTTTCTGTTTACACAAACTCCCTGCCAGTTGCTTTTTGGGTACATAAAGAAATTCATTGTCAAGCGAGTCCAAACATTGTCTGGGATTGAAACTTGTTTAATTGTCCAATAAAATTGTTGAGAGCAAAAAGGAACTTCTAGGGACTACACTGTCCCTCACTAAAACAACTTTGTACTGCGATCAGTGTATTTGAAACATGTGGGTGCATGTCACTGAGCAGAACCCAGGTGCCACAGGAAGCAGTGGAGGAAATGTGATTGAGGGAATGTCACAAGCTAAGTGCTGGGTAATTTAACTTCCAATAAACACAGAGACACACACAAACAAATTCACACTCACAAGACCAACAACTTTCCTTAATTCTGTTCTGAATGCAAGACAGCTGAAGCTATTATGTGCACATGAACTGCAGATATGCTCACTGTACTACACGTAAGTACACACACACACACACACACACACACACACACACACACACACACACACACACACTGTGATCCTCTGAGGTAAAGTTGACGTCATCCTTGGCCTCACACGAAATCAGCCCATCAAAGACAGGCCCTCTCCTAACGGTGCCTGCAGTCCTCAAATATTTACCGTACCTCAGGGCTGGGCAATGCAATGCCACACACACACACACACACACACACACACACACACACACACACACACACACACACACACACACAGGAGCTCTGCTCCACCATACACACGGCCCCTGCTCTTGTCTATACCTCCTATTCACACACACTGGGTTTACACACATGATCCAACAGTGGCTTAATGGGAACAATTTATAACTCTAAATTAATTAGGGAGACACATTTATCCAAATAAACTTACATAGGGAACAATTTCAGAGTTCAGTGTCTTGCTAAAGGATGCATTGGTATGTAGAGCCAGGTATGAAGCCATCAACTCTACAGCCACCACAACCATTTGTCAGCTTTTGCAGCTGTAGATCAAAGCACAGCATAACGCAGCAAATAAATACAACAGATTGATGATGGAGCAAAGATTACTTAGTAATTTTGGCCATCTTTAAGTATAACAAAAGCATGATATCTCTCATGAGTTAGCCTCTGACTTCCAGGCCTTCACTGTGTGCTCATGAGAGTTGTTTGTCCATTTGTCTGTGTTTATTGGACATAAGGCCGGACAGAAGATCATCATCCATCACCAGGTTAGAAAAAGGTTTCTGTTCCAGAGGTTAGACCTTCCTGTTTTAATGCTCGCAGACAGGGAACATTTGGCTAGGTGTAATCTGAGATGACCTCGTCACAGCAAGATCAAGGTCACAAGGTCAGCAGGCCTTATCATTCAGCAGCGGGCCCTGTTTCTGCTCCACGCTGACTCTGTCACACACACACACACACACACACACACACACACAGAGTTGCCTTTGTGTCTGTGTTCCCACGGTTTCAGCAGGTCTACGGGTTGATGTATAGCAGCTTGTAAAGCAGAGCTGTCAGTCAGTTTTAACAGTCTATCACAGAGATCCAGCAGGACCACAGCCATGCATGTAGGCTCAGGCCACTGACCAGCTCAGCAACACTCCATAAAAGCAGCTCAGACCTCATGTACATTGACTCAGCCAAGTACGGCAAAACAACAGAGAAACAGGGCTTTGATCTACACTGACAGACACACTCAAGATGCTCAAAATGCTCTCACATGTGTGTGTGTGCGCAAATGAACAAAAAAAAAAGCTCACACTGCCTGTCTTTCTCACACAATCACAAGCTTATGTACAAAATCCTGAACAACTCTGACACCAGTGGAGCTGTGTGGGAGCTGGTCCAAAGCCTGCTATCAGTCCAACACTGAGGACACATGTTCCATATTGAGTGGACGTCAAACAGCATCTGATCACTCCTTAGCCAGCGTCAGTCTGTCTGAGGATCTGGTTTGCAGAAATTGCTGTGCTTACCGCTCTCCTCAGGCAAACCAACAGGTGGACAGCGATTGGCTCACAAAAAGCCCATCTGGCCTGGACAAAACACACAGTGTTATCATATACACAGGACAACGAGGAGGACATGGGTAATACGATCTTGTGAATGTAATTCTCTAAAGGATCCACAAGCCACACAGAACCACATGTTTTTGCAGATCACACTGTATTCACTGGTTTACAGTGGACTGGATTCGAGACACATTGGACTGGACATCAAAGATGGTACAAGGTTATTTTAGTTAAAAAACGTATGGTAAAAGACTGCTAGGTTTGCTGATGAATCTCACAGATACAGTCATGAAATTTAACAACAGCACAAAGTAATGGGCCTATAAAGGGATATAATATCAGACTGGAATAACAATTAGAGTTTGAAGCTCAGATGGTTTCGTTTCATAAGGTTTAATTCGGGTTTTTAAAAATCCATATGTATTGGTGAGAAGGTGGTTGTTAGGAGATGCTGCTGTAACTGGACTCTGATGTACTGATTTGTCAATCTGTTGTGAGAATTCAAAGAGCACCCTTAGTTTCCACTTAAATAAGCATAAAAAACTCAAGAAATACTGATTATATGGCCATACAGTAGTACAGTATGTAGAATAGCATGCAGGTAATGAGTGGACAAAAGCACACTTAAGGTAATAAGTCTGGTAGAAGCCCATTTGTGTCAACTGAGAGTAAATAAATATTCATTAGCGTGCTGCTAAGATACCTGACCTGTGACCCACTCACTTCCCGTTCTCGGAGGATATCAAGGAGTAGAGCTGCAGGAGGATATGAAGCCTAATAAAGAATTGTCTCTTCTTTGCCTGTCTCCTCTTTTTTTTCCCTTCCTGTTTCATGTGTAGCTTGTGTGCATTTGAAGTGGTTTTCTGCAGGAGCAGAGAGGGGATGTCACACAGAAAGGTCTCCCCAAACATCACAGGAACAGAACGCCTTGATTGTGGAAGCACTTTCAATTCAAAGAGCTAGCTCCCGTTACTATGAGAACCCACACAAAGGTGGCACTATAGCTATTCAGTCTTGTAAAAGAGATGACTTTAATGAAAAGCAAAAATAGCTAGAGCTATTGTTTTTCTTCTCAAGTACGTATTATAAAATGTGTTGGTGCTGTCACAGGTCACTAACGACATGTCCAAAGCATCATTTCATTTTGCTGGAGACAAATATTAGTTATTATTACAAGCTTTCACAATGAAGAGTACTGAACGATCCCTCATTAACTGCTGGTAGACTTTTATTGTAATTGAACATATCATGTGGACAGTACAGGACTATGACTGTAATAGTTGAAGGCTTCATACTTCTACGTATCTGTCCGTAGACAGATACATTTCATTTCATTGAAAGTATGAAACCAATTCCATAAGAAAGTTGATTCATGTAAGCAACTATACCTCCAGGAACCCAAACATGCCAGTCTTATCCTTAACAAATTCTTACAGGCTCACAGAACACAGATAACATTCAGCTGACCTGAAGGCGCAACAGGCAGTAGGAATGACTTATGTTGCTTTAGAGGAAATAAGGATCACTGCCAAAGCACAATGGCCCTGACAGCCTCCACAGTTAGTCATACATACATACACACATTACTCATACATAAACACACACAAACACAAGGATGTCTTCTCCCTCCCTCCATAGTTTATGCATGGATTTAGCAAATGTATGACTTCAGTTCACATTAGTGACCTTCTGTCAGTATTACTGCCCAGTCGAATCACTGTGACTGAGCTGGAAAAGGCGCTGATGGCAGTGGACAGAGGTTAGGAGGCAGAGGGAAAGTGAAACAGATAAGCTACAGAAGAAACACTGGGGAGGTGGCCAAGAAAGAGAGACCTGATGGTTGTAAAGATGGGTGAGTTCTAGAAAGGATCTAAATTCAACAGGGAGGAGGTATGAAAAAGAAACGTGAAATGAAAAGGGTTTTGATCAATTAAAAGGAGAGAACTGGGACATGTGTGGATGTGTGTGTTTTTCTGAGATGAAGAATAAGTCATGTTGTGACACATGAATACAGTCACAACACGACAAAGACACACATGCATCTATATACACACATACAGGCATGAGTGGAGATCTGGGAACAAGCTGACTCAGATATTCATATGATCATGAGGCCTCACAACTTATCTTTAATGATTATCAGTTATTGATTTTACCCTGATAGACTCTTGTTCATCAGAAAGTGAGACACAGTACGTATGTGCACCCATGAACAAGATGCCCATGGATCAAAATGCTTGTGGGACTATAATGATTTTATTAAATAGACTGCAATAATCTAAATTTGACAGAATCCTACAAAAACACAATATAAAACACCTCATATGTTCACAGACGGCAGATAGGTGGTGGGACTAATTGGTAGTTGGATTGCTCAGATTGCTCAGACAATATGATTTAACGTTTCTTACTGTACAGGGAAGAAACTGGAACTATTTGACTTGCATTGGATTTTGTGGTTGCTGAAAATTAAAAAATGGTTGCTGAAAATAAACAAAAATAGACAGAGTGAGTCTGAAAAAGTTTGATTAAAACAGCTGAATCCAAGATCAAGAACTTTTTCCAACTGTCTACATAAATAAAGTGACCATTCATTCTCCTTTGATGTCTGCTGCTTCATCGGATTTAGACGTAATGACCTTGAATAGTTGCTGCTGAACGCTTTGTCTAGAAGAGGAATATATGAAGAAAAGGAAAAGTCCAGGAACTGACCAGAGAGAGATAAGTCAGAAAACATGAGGCTGATGTGTGGAGAGGAAGGTCAAGAGTTATCACCCTGGGTGACCTGAAGCGATGTGACAGGACTTGTTCTCACCTTTTGCAAACAGAGAGCAAGAGCTTGGATCAGAGTGAGAGAGGAAAAGGCGATGGACGGACATCAAACCCAGACTGGACTCTGTTTCATAAATCATCTGCTTCGTGTGCACGTTGCAAAGTTGTGTATGGCTGTGCATGTGCTCCTCTGCATGTGTTTATGCTGCAGAGATCCTTCTCCTTTCCACTGTGAGAGAGTGTTGGTCATATGGTTGTGTTCAGAAGACCCCCACCAGAATGGACACCTCCTCAGTCTTTAATGCCCCCTCCTGAGGTGTGAGATCATGTCTGCACACCAGGGATGCCAACAGAACAGAGAAGCATGCACAAGCCAGCGTGTGTGTGTGTGTGTGTGTGTGTGTGTGTGTGTGTGTGTGTGTGTGTGTGTGTGTGCGTGTGAGGGTGCATATGTATGGAAGCATGTGTGTGAAGCAGATGGGAGGAAAGAAAGAAATTAGAGAGGGGTAAAAGGAGAGTAGCGACAGAAAGTCTGCAAGAGCATGTGTGTCTGCGTGTGTGTTGGACTGAGGGGGCTGTGAGGGGTTAGGGGGAGGCAGAGGGGAGAGGAGAGGGGGAGTAGTGTGGTTAGGCATCCAGAGTCAGTGAACATTTTTCTGGCAGGCCCTCTCTATGCTCCTGGCTGCTTGCCCGGCACTGAAGCAAACTTAAACAAACTCCTGTTGCAGCCATCTGCTGGGCCCGCGGGATAAATCACAGCACTGCGTCGCTCTGTACTGCTCAGCCGCACCGCTATCAGGTTACTGTGTTAGTGGCCTCACACACACACACACACACACACACACACACACACACACACACACACTCTTAGGCATGCAGGCGCACATTACAGTCTCCCTCTCATACACACACACACACACACACACACACACACACACACACACACACACACCAGGCTACGCGTCAGCCTGGAGCCAGGGCCTGCCATGGGGCTCACACCACCAGGAGAGGCCGGCAACATGTGGCCCCGCTAATACCACAGGGAGAGACGACGAGGAGGGGGGAGTAGAGAGAGAGAAAAAGAGGGAGAAAAGGGGCAAAAGAAGGGAAAGGGAGGGGGTGCGGAGAGAGAAAGAGGATGTGATGGGGGACAGGGGAGAATAGGAGAGAGATGGAAAAAAGGGAGAGAGGAGAAGACCTCTGACACCTAACTCAAGCCAAGTGCTATTTTTATAGCCCCCCATAGAAGAGAACATAAAAACCATCGAGAACCCCTTTGCCTCTGCTGGCTTTCATAACAACTGAAGCATTTTAGAACAGAGGCTCTCTTTGAGGAGGAAACACTGGATTTTAAAATCTCATTCTTCTCTCTGTAGTTTTCAGGGTAAAGGATCTTCTAACCTAAACCTATTTTTAACAATGAATCGTGATACGTCACTTTATTGTTATTATTGCTCCAGTCAATAACTGTGCAGACAAGGAGTTTGGAGATGATTTGCAACAGGTTAAATCTACTCAGGTGGCTTACCACTCTGCCTACTTCACTGTGGCCTTGAGGCTGTGCTCTGCACATTAACCGTGACTAGAGCATTGGTCCACACTGCACACAACCCTTGACCATGTGGGAAATGCCACTGACCAAGTTGGCAGGTCATATGTTAGCATACTGCTAGCCTCATAGCCTTGGATTAGGTTAGGCATGCTTTCAGTAAGTCGGAGACATAACCAGCAGTGGTAAACAGCCACATGAACTCTATATTAATAACATTTCAACGCTACAAATGGCATACTTGAAAGGGATACCAGGCAAAAAGTAACAAATAAATAATGACAGGCCTTTGGGAAGTATCTGTGGTATCTATCTGTCACACAGATGGAGAAACTGTATCGGGTTATTTCTGACTCATAGGATGGTCATGTCAGTGTGGGAGACTCTAACCCATGGAAACTATTCACAAAATCCCTGTAACTCCTGACTATGTCTGTGTGTTCGAGTGTGCCCGTGCATGTGTCTTCATGTGTGTCCACTCATGGCTTGAGAGTATCTCCACTGAAGTCTACACAACCTGGCTAACATTTAGGGCCCTCTGAGTAACCTGTCTTTGTTTGCATGATGCTGTGGATTACTAAAGGCGACTGGATCAAAACCCAAACTAAGGTTTAACCAAGGGTCAAATGTTGACCTTTAGTATGCTTTTTACACAGAATATGCGCATGTAGACGACAGTGACCAGCGTTTCAAACAGGCAACAACTAACGATTCTAGTATATGACAGCAATTATAATCCCTTAAGTGCCACCATTATCTGGTCATGCCAACCTGAAGATCTATTTTTAACACACAGTATAGAGACCACATACTGTGAAAATGTGTCAGGGCTACTGTATAGTCTGTGAACTGCATTCTGATAGAGGTATTATGGGAGGCTCAGTCCAAAACTCTGTCTCTGTCTCTGTCTCTGTCTCCTTTTTCCTTGTTGCCCTGGAGCCAGCAGGACAAGCTGAGTATGTTAGAGACCAGGTGGTTGGGGGGGGGGGGGTTTCAGCAGAGCCAGGACTTGGGGAGGCTGAGGCTGACGGGAGAAGGGAGTGATTCAAGGAGGGAATGTCTTCTTCAGCCAAAATAAGCTCCCCAAAGATCACCGGCAATGCTAATCATTATGTTTCCTCCGGTTGGCTGACACAAACATGGTGAAACTATCTAGCGGCTGGTTGGTCGGAGCCAGTGGCTGTCTGTCTGTGTGCTGTGAGAGTAGGGCAAGAGGGTGTGTGGTATATTTAGTCCACTACAGGGGGCTATTTAGACTCCCCAGTTGTCTTGACAGCAGGGTGAGAGTGACTCATCCCTCTCTTCACCCCATTAGAAATATCAGCAGAATACGTCAAGGGCAGGAGGGGGACGCAAGAGCAAAGTGAAACAAAGTGGGAAATGAAGATGAAGAGCCAAAGCACGAAGAATCACATTCATAAAGACCCTCAGCTTCACTTGGGAGGTCTAAAAGAGCAAGACTAATGTGTAGCACTTAATAGCATTGAAAAATATCCAGCCAGCCAGCGGAGACATAAGTTACATGTTAAATGTCTGGCCTGGAAATGGGTCACTATTAGCTACTGTGCTGCCGCACACTCCAGCTGTGTCCAGGTGCAGAACCACACACACAGACACACACTCACACACACACACACACACACACACACACTCACACACACACACACACTCACACACACACACACACTCACACTCACACACACACACACACACACACACACACACAGACACACACTCACACACACACACACACACACTCACACACACACACACACACACACACACACACACACAGCTGTGGCACAATCCAGCTGCATTTGCCAGCACGAGAGCAAACACCTGCCAGTTCTCCCAACCACCTGGCAGACACGCGTGTGCACACACATTCACACATGCTTGCAGCTGCTCTGTATGTAAATGATCATCAAAGATTACATACTACATGTGTGTAAGTGCAAGTCTGAAAATGTATGCATTTATATGGGACTGTGGGTGAATGCACGTTATAGCCAGGGGGAAGCTGGCAGGGAGTGCTGAGCTATAGTTACATTACACTCCATCCTCTATAATTACCTCAGTCAAACTAGGTTTACTACTGTAAAACCAAGACTCCAGGACAGTGCTGGAGCACAGCAGCATTTACAGCATCACTGCTCTTCCACATTGGCCTCTTGCCACACCGTGCCAGGCTCCAGTACACACAGAAGAATTTACTACAAAGCAGATGCACAGTATAGAACATGTTTATGACAAACTACAGGGTGTAGCATGTACCTCAGCCTAAAAATACCTAGTTGACATTGACAGTTCCTGGTGGGTTGAAATGGGTTGATTGGTTAAAAAAAACAGCACATTTACACAAACACACCTATAGACAAAAGGAAGAACTTTTAAACAAAGGATCTTTGAATCACACTGGATGCTAGGACACTGCAGAAGACTACTAACATCCATTTTCTCTTGTCTCCACATAAAACTGACTGAAAACTCATGTTGCACAAAATTACTACAAAAACACCAATCTTCTCTTGCAAAACACAAAATTCACATTTTCCACAATTTTAGAGTATCACTACTTGCTGGTCGCATCAGTTCTTCTGATGTGCATCTTGGCAGCGATTGTTAAATTCATTTTTCATATAAAAGGTTCAAGACTTGATAGTGTGTTTGGTTGAGCTACTTTTGGATTTACTAGCTACAATAAGTGACAAAGACAGGCAGAAAACCCAAATCCAAGCTTAAAAATACCTCTTTGGAAACCTGTGGGTGAGATTACTATGTCCATATTATACAGATCAGTGAAAACTGTATGAAAAAGAACGCGACAGCCAAAGAGATCAAGATACATGTACTTGTCTCCCGTGCACAATACCATTTAAAACCGTGAGTCTAGGCCACATCACAGAAACTCACACAACACTGTACTCCTACTCACATTACTTGGTTCTCACAGGAACCCAGCTTACTAGTTCACACATAGTTCACTGGACTGTGTCCCCAGCCTGGCCGTTTGCATACACACTTTTTGGTGCCAAATGGGCACCCACGAAAACACATTTGAAAGCAGTTCACAGCAGGGTTCATGGTTTCAGGGGTTTAGAGGGACACTGCCCTCTCTGTGCCCTCTCCTTCACCCTGTCCACTCAAGTGGATTTGGACATTTATTTTAATGGGGGCAAGATTGCCAGGTACATTTAATGTTGCATAATCAGTAATATTTGTTTCACTGACATTAAAGAAACATTTTTCTGATTTTCAAACATATTTCCACATATGAATAATGTAAATTGCTCCTTATCATCCACAGCTAAAGGCAGAGAACCTCTAACTATTACTGTATTCAACTACTACACTTTTTATTCTATTTATGTCTGCCATCCACTGGCATGAACTGATGGCAAACAATTGTTTTCTTCCTCTCTTTTTTCCCGAAAGCCTATGGACATGCATGTACTTTGTGTCTACAATATCAAACCTGAGTGCAGAATTCCAGCCAAATGACTCAGTGGGATAGTTTGACATTATGGATATTATAACATATTATAATATGATGCCAAAGTCAAATAGTACCCCAGTGAGCAAGACGAAGTGATGTAAAGGCTCCAGCTGCTGCTTTAGCTAAGACCCCACACACCCTCACAGGTGTTTCTTGTTATTTTTGGCTGATTAGATCTCTTCTCATATCAAAGAGAGGAGAGTCAGGTACATGTCAATAAGGCACTGTCACATGCATACACAGTCTTGAGACAAAGTCTATTCAGGAAAAGTAAGTGAAAACACCTGTGTGAGAGGACCATGGGTGTGTAGGGGTTTAAACCTCTGGGGTCCAATATGACTGTTTGAGAACCAGTTGTCCTCCAGTGCCAAAAGAGTGTCACTGGAGTCTGTTATTGTTGGACTATGATCTGACACAAAGGTAAACTGTGAGAGGCAAGCAATGCAAACAAGAACAAGAAAGTGAGAGAGGTCAAGTGTGTGTACAAAAATGACATAAACTTGAATCAATCTGACACGCTGCAATCAAGGCAGCGCTGCTTGAAAGAAATGTACCCCCCTCAGTTGTTTGAATGAGAGCTGAGGGTGTCGGTGCACAGGGATCCGGTAAGACAGTTTAACCCGGCTCAACTTTTTGCTGTTACTCAATGTCAACTGGCAAGGTGCTGCGTGGGCAGTGAAATACCTGAAAGCACAAATTCCTTTGTACTTCAGAGTTCAGGAGCATGATGACATTAAATCTGTAATTAAGGCCTGATTTAAGTATTTTTGTTGAGCATGGTTACTGCTATGTCCAGTGCATACATAAACATGCAGGCACTAGGGATAAGAGTGGCACTTCAAAACGTTTTTAGGCTGTTTTGATCACAACACCAGACCATATGCCCACAAAATACTGAAGTCAATTTTTGAAGTCTAAAAGCTAAACAGGTGTGTCAGAGTCTAGGCCCCTCTTATATGACATATGACCTTTGCTGACCCTCTGCCTGAGTGCTAAGCCCATGCTGATATCCCCTCTCTGCTAGGCTCCACAGGGTTAAAAGGTCAGTATGCCGTCATCTGTCAGCTACAAACCACCTTGGAGGTCATAAGCGAGCCCCAAAACCCCAACTTCCTTCTCAACCCCGCTGTCTCTCAACAGCAGTGCCACGCTTTCATTCTCTCACAGTTAGAAGGCAGTGAGCAACCACACCGTCATTCACTCTTTGCACTCAATGGCATTCCTTTCTGTACTAACACAGGATGTGTGTGTGAAACTAGGCTGCTTGATTCAAACACTCCCTCCATACCCCTTTAGTCCTCCACTGCTTCCACTCATCTATGAGGGAAATTTTAACATGAAAGTGTCTGTTTTGATCCTGTTTGGCCTACGATGATCCATTTGGACCGACAACCTACAAACATAATCAACAGGAGAAAGCATATGCCTTTTGGGTTAGCACTTAATCAAATGTCTGTAGGGATGACAAATCTTTAAAGTTCATCTGATGGAGTTTCCCAGTTGCATTAAAACTTGCATTAACAACTTTAGCTACTACTGCTTAATGTTTAACTGTGTTATAAGCATCATGAAGGAAATAATTTGCATTTAAAGTGTGAAATGACCCGAACTGTGAATAATATAAGTCTACATGTCCACAAACATGAGATGTGTCTCTGCTAATGTACAGTAACATTAGGCTACCAGTAGACACCCACCCTCAGCTAGCCAACAGTTACACTAGCTGAGTAAATTTACCGGTGTACACAACCAACGCCAGCGGACTGGATTTAAAAAACACTGACAAAAAAGTACATAAATTGGTAGTGAGGCTGGATTACTCACCATCTCCACAACCTTTCAGTCTTTTATCTTTTTTTCTGCAGCTGGTTGTGGCGTCTTTAGTTACAGTAACAAACCAGAGTCTACAGTTAGAACAAATGGACCAAACCAAGTGAACGGACGGGGTAGGGCAGGGGGCTGATTAATTTATATTTTGGATAAATTCAGAGATTATCAGATTTCATGCTTGAAACATGAAATGCTTTTATAGAAAATTACTTCAACCAAACACATTAATTACACCTTTACCCATGTCCACATCATAGCTGTATTAATGCAGTTGGACACAGCAAATCAACCGTGCTGCCACTCAGTCCCAGTGGCCAAACATGGTACTGCAACAAAAATCACCAAAAAGGATTTCTCTCACAGACCACTATTATACAGACTAAAAACTGCAAACAAGACCATTTATTGATGAAGTATAAATGAAGTTTTGATATGTTTAGCATTGCAGGTTAAGGAAAACTGATGTGCAGTAGGCAGCACAGCTCAGAAGCAGGGTGAGATATCTTTTTGGCATATGCACTGTATGAGCAGCTTTCACTGGAATGAATGGATGCCACCTAGGAGTCCTACATATCGAGTTGTCTTAGTACATCCATCACGCTATGCATAGTGGGGATGTATGGGTACATGAACTGTATGTACTGCATGCCAGCTGTGAAAGCTGGCAACTGTAGCTACATCAAAGGATTCTGCCGTGTCAAACACTGGCCAGAACATACATCGCGCGGCAGGCCAGGTACAGCAGAGAGCTTTAAGACAGGTCTGGGGTGTTGTGGTGTTCCTCAAACAAGTGCTGGGAGAGACTTGTATACAGGTAAGTCTTTGCAGGGTTGGGACACAGAAGGGGAGACAAAGAACGAAACACTGGAACACCTCCAATTCATCTGCTCCATCCAGGATTTGATCTCTCCATTCAGACATGGGCAAGAATGCAGCACTGAGAGATGCTAGCGGGAAGAAGGTGATTAAAGCTTTGAGCTCTAAATCAAAACCCACCTCCAGCAGCTTTGAAACTAAGCCCCTCAAATACCAGAGGATTCCCTGTGAAACGCAAGGCTGTCTGTCAGACTGTACTGCTGGGAGAGGAGAGAAGCACAGCTGCAGGAACTTTACAGGATACATGCAATCTGAATGGTTTTGACTAAACACACACTCATACACACAGGCACGCATAAGAACAGCTCACACCATATGTTAATCAGCTCACATGGCTAAAATTAACACCATTTTAATAGATTCCCCTTTCTGGGTAAAACAGGCTCTGTGGCCAGCATGCTGTAATATTTCCGTCTATGATGAACTGAGGAAAACGGGACTGCTTTTTCTTCTGGTTTCCTCTGGCTGCAATTTAAATCCCATTAACCCCCTCACCTTCTCTCAGCCTTCCATTCCTCTTTTCTCTTCTTCTTCTTATTCCAACAATTCACTCAGGATAATCTTTCTCTACCTTTTCAACTTCACATCCAGATTTCATGTGTAATTTTGCCCTCACTCCTTCTTTCACTATGCTATAAATCTTCCTTGGCGACACTGTCAAGATGCCGGCATGTTTTTCCTGTGACAGCAAATACCTCCTTTACAGGATATGGGCCGTGCAGCGAGAACACAGTCAACCTTTTTCAGCAAACACACACACACGCACACACACACCTCCCTTACACAGACACACACAGCAACTGAATGATGGAACTCATGCACAGAAAGGCAGGTAGGTCAACAATAATCATCCATTCAAAACAGTCTCAGACCACCATACAAAGATAAACATCCATGCATGGATACAGATACACACGTCGTATACACACATGTATACATATGAGTGCGTATGAGTAATCAGGCTCAATATGTTTGTGTATTCTGTGTCTATGTACAATTATGAAATATTTCCCTTTGCAAGACTTGACTAAGGATTCATTTATTTGCTGTTTTAGTCCCTTGTGTCTTTGCACAAGCAGAAGACACAATGTTGACTATAGGGAGACTGTGGGTTTAGCTACAGTATAAGGTTCAGTTTGACATATCTATATCAAAGGAATGCAGTCAATTCCAGTCCTTGCAATAACAAAGTTAGGCAGCGCTGGTATCTAATCAGTTGAAGAATCATGTAACTGTGATATTATGTGTGTACTTAAGGCCAAAGCTCTGCAGCATGCCATCATCACTTCGCCATGTTTTGTCCTTGCTTTTCTTATTTTTCTGTGTCTACATTTTGTCACTTTTTACATTACAGGTTTTCAAGTGACAAAAACAAAGGTATCCATTATGCATAGCAAATTTCTCTTAAAAGACTTGAATGCACCCCTTGTACTCATAAGGATGAGTTTGTGCTCTGCCTTTTATACATTTTGCTCTTTGAACCTGTGCAATTTGTGTCTGATTTAGAAAGGTAGCAGATGATTACACAATCAGCTTCTCAGAATGCCTTCTTGGCGCATTTTGTCAGTGAAACCGAGCTACCAATGCACAACTTAGAGATGGACTTTGTTTAACATCAGCAAGCATAAAAAAGAAACTGAATCTGCCATCGAAATTGAACATCTTTTACTATTAATATTAATATTTATTGAAAGAGAGGTCTGCAAAAAGTTCAACTTTCAACTGTTTTCCTAGAAGCTGCTTCTCTCGCTCTTACTCCAGTACTGAACCACAGAGGATACAGGTTGAAAATTTCCTTCTCCACACAACCATCCCTTACTTGGAGTATTCTGACTGTAATCTGGCCCTTCAAAATTTTGTGAACAATAATAAGTCCATAACAATCTAAATGATCATACTTATAATATTGCCATTCATTATTTTCACTGTCTTGCTATCAAAGATAGACTCACATTTTTTGTGCTCAAGACATACGGCAGCTAATCTCTCAGACTACTGCAGCAATCAGCCTAACATTTTTTTTGTGTATGTTTATGAGTGATTTTTTGTAAAACCTATTTTATTGACTGCTCTGTTTTAGACCACCATTGACTGTTTACTCCTCACTCCTCTTGACCAACTCCTGGGGGCTGCTTACACACATGTGCACAGACATATCTGGCAGAGGTCTGCACTCTATTGAGTGCACTCCTCTAGTTAGTTGCTGTAATCATTTCACCTGTCCATACCAGCTATGAAGAGATCCCTTCCTGATTCCAGTGTGAGGATGGGGAATAAAATCCACACTCTTCGTTTAGTGCAAAAAGGCATTCCAAAGTTCATCTCACCATAATATGCAGTCAGAGTTCCTGAATTTAAGAAGGTACTTTTCAAAGTCAAAATGCTTTTATTACAAAATTCCCTCATTTCTTCCCACACAGTGTTTCACTGCAAAGCTACAGCAGGGGGATCGTAAAACAAAGAGAATTTGTGCTTAAGAGACTTCAACTCAACTCTCTCCTTCATGCAAATCCCTTCTCTTTATTGTTCAGACACACATCTTTAAGTGCAGAATGTGTCAGAGATTAAGCACAAAGGGCTTAGTAAATAAATATTCCATCACTGTGTTGCTCAGAGGCACTTCCAAAGAGCAGTCTCCCATCTATGTCATCCTGCTGCCACCTCATCAAGCAGAAATATGACTTAAAACAACCTTTAAAACAACACAACTACATGCAAGCAACAGTTTTAATGAATCAAACATAAATTGGTGGACATCTGTTTTGCCGAGAGAGCATGTGAAAGGTCTACTGACCAGCAACCCCCCCCCCAGAACCCGGCTGGTGGTCTATACTTACACACCTGTCAAAGGTCAGGTCCCACATACTAATTAAACACACAGCAGCAGAACAGAGAACATGAGAACCATCCATCACTTATGCTTGTGTGCATGTGTGTGGGTGTGTGTGTGCTACAAGACTGTCCTATGGCAGATCTTATTTCATGAGCTAATTCATATCTTACTAAGCTGGGAAAATAGACAGCACAGCATCATCCACCCTTTCACACTTCTAAGGATAAGCATTCATCCATGCACTACAATGTTCACACCATAGCAAGTGAGTTTCATGACTAAAAACTTTCTGACTTTAATGACAGATACAATTTGTCTCGGATCTGTTCTTGGTTATGTCTCTGAATTCTGAATATTCAACATGAATTAATCAGTCACTGCTCTGCAGCTTTGTGTTTGGGGCATTGAGGTAAACTGCTATGCAACAAGAAAAACTAGAATAGAATAGAATACTGTACGTGAGCCTGTGTTTATCTTTGTACAGCCCCCTCCGGCAGGCACACACAGTGCTAAGGGGAACCAGATGGGCACTCCCTCCTGACAGCCCAAACCCCAGCGATGACAGACCCTCTCAAGCATATAGCATGACACTAGAGGACAAAGCACCTGTTCCCCCGGAGCTCTTTCGCACCTCCCCTTCCCCACAGAAACACACACTGGCACTCTCTCAGCCATGAGGTCATTGGCTCACTCAGGCCAAAACTGACTGTACCACCTGCAGTCCTCCCTGCCCAAAATGATCACCCGAAACCCTGCCTGCCCCGACACCCCTCTCATTCCACCCCATGATGACCCAACCTCGGCAGGCAGAAAGGTTGGTCCCATAATTACACTCTATATCAGGAGCATCCCCTCACATCTGATTACTATGAGCTCATCCAAGACTGGCTCCATGCAAGTGCTCAGACAAATAATAAAGACTTAAGTTTGGACATCTTAAGAGTAGCCATGACAGTGTTACTCCAAACACTTCTGTAAGAGACAGAGAAAATTAGGTGGACAACTCCAGGCAGCTGGTGTGAGTGTGCAACATACTGAGGTTGCTGAGTGTGAATGGCATCCGCAGATGTTCTTCACGTGTCGTGAATGGGCGGTCAGTCTGTGTCTGGTTGCCTGAGAGAGCTGTTCACAGAGCCAACTGGCTGTCTAAATCGTCCTCAGCTCTTCATCAACACATCACCATCTTCATTTGCCCTGCACTGGTCACCCATGCAGCCCCACAGCCTCTGACTTCAACCTATGCTATTAATCATTTGGAAAAGCTGAGTTCTGCTATCAGCTTTTTAACAGTAGGAAAGGGATCTTATGTGTGTTATTGAGAGAAGAACAAAAAGAAACCAGTCTTCAGAGACAGAAAAGGCAAGAAAAAAAGGCAACAAAGCGAAAGCTGACAACGATCGGTGGTCAGAGGAACTGTTCCCTGAGCCAGCCCATCTGGACCACCTATGCAAGCATCTTCACTTGTCAGAATCACTTATTACAACATTAACATGCAGAACTTTGTCGTGAATATGAAGAGAGACCATTAAAATTAACGATAAAACACACCACACATATGCTGAATTGTGCAAAGTCTTTAAACATGTATCCCTGCCAGATAAGCTAAATATTGGCAGATTTGGAGCCAGACTGACTTTGTGTGACTGAGTGTGGGCACGGGGGGAGTCACACTGTGCCCCTGCTTTTCACTTTAGGAGAGATCTGTGGCATCAGCAGGGATCAACTATCATTAACTCATTAACTATTTATGTTATTGCAGTCATGTACTTAATTAATTGCCTTCTACACATCATGGGAATGCAGCGTCAGGACTGTCTGAGTATATATTCAGTCATGTTTCTTATTTTGGTCGAGACTTTGGCTTTGTGAACTGCGTCATCATGTGTACTTCACCCCAAATCTTAACAGAGAACAAATGGAATTCATGGAAAGTAACAGACAGACAGGATCAGTTCACTTTCTGTTAGTCTGATTTTTCTATTTCCATTATACAACACTGTAAGATTTCATTCATTCTACATATCGAGACTTAAACTCAACACTTCAAGATGGACTGGTAATATAACAATATAGTTGATGTTTCTTGGAGGAAATACGCTCTATTAAGTAAGTGAAACTGCTCTAATTAGCAGGGTAGGCAGTTCTTTTTGCATTTGTGTTATGATTACTGTCATTACAAAAAAGAAACATGGTAAAGACTTTCTGCTAACTTCCTTGAAAATACTATTTAAGATCGTCAGCACGTTCAAACCAAAACAAACTCTTCAGCACCGGGTGAGACATACTCAGTCATGCTTGCTCAAATAAACACACTCTCGCACACATGCACACAGCAAACACAAGGCTGGTCTTGGCCTTCAGATCCCCATAGTTTTCCTCTGGTGTTTATAGAAGTAAGTTTTGATGAAACTGTTTGTCTCATCATTGTTCATCCCAGCTGTGTAAGCCCCCCTAACCAAGCTTTTCAGTCTCCAGCCACAAACAATCACACACACACACACACACACACTCACTCACTACCATTTGCAATCTATTCTTCTGCAAAAGTAGAATCCAGTACTCCACTGCATGATAAGCAGTTTCAAGGATATTTAATGCATTTAACATAAGCACAGTAAAATTGACTGAAAAGAACAAGAAGTACCATGTGCATCATGATTATTACCCTGCTGCCATTTCTTTATCACCGCAATTCTACCATGCAAAATGTTAAAATCACACTTTGCTATGTGACTCAGGGGTCATATGAGGGCAAACACAATCTGCACTGCACTGTGGGAATGTAGGGGGATTACAAGCTGACAGAAGATGACAGGTCATTTTAAACAAGCTCATGAAAACAGAGGAGCATCTTTGGCTGTGTGCCGTATCAGGCAGTTTGTTTTGGTCTTACCTTATGTCTAGACTGTGCTGAGGCTGATTCTGGTTCTTTCCTCTCCCCATCTGAGGCTCCACGTCCCAGCCTGTCCCTGTCCTGCTGCATGCTCTGTCCCACCTGTACCATGGCTTTACATTCCACACATGAGCCAATGACCAACTTCTTCCCATCATCCACCAGGAGTGTGCGTGTGCTGCGAGGTGCATACAGGAACACAGGTAGCCTGGCCACAGTAACAGCACACAGCCTACCCAGCCTGCGCTGCTCCTGCCTGCAGAAGAAACACACAAAAGCCTCACAGCTGTACTGGCGGGCCCAAGGGGAGCTGGGTGGCTGGGGGTTGGTACTGGGTAAACTAGAGGTAGAAGGGATGGAGGGACCCAGGCTCTTGCTCTCATGTTGTGCCCACTGTGTCTGTAGGTCATGGTAGCAGAGGTTACAAGCTGACACCAGGCCTGTGGCGTCGACTGGCTTAGCACAGGGAGCAGGAGGGTGGACGGTGAGGAAGGGGAAGAAAGGCTCCCTCTCCCCACAGCGCCCAGGCGGGTTGACATGCAGCTGGTACTCCCCACCTGCACACAGCTCAGCTCCACACAGGTAACACACCGACATGGAGCTGCCAGGACGAGAGGCCACACCTGTCTGGGAATGGGCAGGTCCAGATCCCTCAATGGCCATGGCAGTGTGATACCTGACAAGGAAGGAGCTGACAGAGGTGATGAGGTCCTCACTGAGGCTGAGTCGATATGCACCCCAGATTTCCTCCAGGATAAAATGGCACTGTGGGCAGCAGTGTACACGGCCATTCCTCACCCCGTGGGAGTTAGGTGGGCAAGGCAACATGTTAATGAAGGGAAAATACATTGCACCACGGGACTTGCCAACACCAGCCTGTGCATATGCCACTCTCATATCTCCTCCACACTCCTGACCACAGAGAAAACAGGCCTCATGGGAAGCCCTGGGTTCAGTTATGCACTCTATGGACTCTGGGGGTTTCCCCTCCTGGGGAGTTATCTGGGAAGGGTGGAGAGAACTGGTGCCCTGGTTGAGGGGGACTACATACAGGCGCTGGAGGACAGGCACATCTGCCAGCTGGAAGCTCTGCCACTGTTGCATGAGGGAGGTGTGGCAGTTGCCACACACCAGGGTTGTACCTGCTGGACTGATAGGCACTGCACCCCGGGGAGGAGAGTGAAGCCACAGGAAGGGAAAGAAAGGCTCACCCTGTGCCCTCTCCTGTTTCTGAACACTTACTTTAAAACGGCCATTACGTGTAAGCACAGTGCCACATATGTAGCAAACACCCTCCTCGGGACATACATCCACATTATGGTGAGACTGGGCACTCTTTCTTGCTGAAAGGTCTCTGGCAGGTCTAAACAGGGTTCTTGGGCCTGTTTTGCTATCACACATGTCTATGTTATCATCACTTGTAATATTAATCTCATCTTCATCAGAGTTGTCAGTGTTATTCTCCCTGGGAACAGCTACGTTGCATTTAGTGTTGACAGCAGTGGTGCCAACAGATGACAGTGCAGTGTTGGGGTGACCTTCGCCTCTTCCACGGTGCAGAAGCGGTGGATGTCTGGACGAAGCACAGCTGCTGTCGGTAACACGCTGAATCTGACGCGGCTCCGCATGTCTGACATTCCCCTCCTCCAGCCATCGCCTGTTGCGTATAATGACCCCGTTGTCTTGCACAGGTGTGTCAGAAAGAGTACTGTCGTAGCAGCGCTGGGGGAATCTCTCCTGGGGCTTTGCCAGAGATTCTGATGATTGACAGACATTATTCATAATTTTAGCAACGCGCCTCGCCGGCACGCTCTCCGCTTTAGGCGATCCGTGCGCCCCATAAACACCCACCGGGTAACGGATTGCCCGCTGTGAATCGGGGCTGTTTTTAACACTGATGACATTGTTTTTCCTGCTACTGTGTCTTGGCGACTTGCCAGATGATCTCAGGCACTTGTCTTTACCCACACAGGCTCTGTCGACTAAATCCATCTCCTGGTCTGATATGTTCTCGTTTTCAGAAAAAGACGAGAAATCGGACTCTGCGCCCCCGTCGTAGTTCTGGCTGCTGACACTGATCCTCCTCTCCAGATCGTAGGAGATGTTCCACTCCTGTGGAACCCGCCGAGAGTCGCACTGGTACGGCCGTTTCAGCCAGTACATGCGCTTCTCAATGGGCGTCCTGCTCCGCTCGAAGGAGTTCCACTGCTCCGTCAAAAAGCAGTGGCACACCGCGCACACCAGCGTATGTCCATCCGGGCTCACTTCACACGCACCCGGTGCTGGCTCCTGATTTTGTAGAAACGGGAAAAATGGCACTCTCTCCTTTTGGTATGTCACTTGCAACCTTATTTCCTTCCCTGGGGTAACCCCACTTCCACATATGAAACAGTGAACCAGTCCCCCTAACCCATTCCGATCATTCCTGGAAGTGTTACCGGGTAATGGGCTGTCCTCACCGGGCATAGCTGCAGCCATAAGTCGGTGTTTCCGAGATAAGGGTGCCAGTTCCTTGTCACGGGGGGTGTTCATTGTTTTTAAACACCCTAGACTAGGCTACATGGCACAGTGTCAACAGTTAAGTCATGCTCCGCACTTATCTGCAGGTCAGGAAATCATACAATCAATTTTAGTCAAAGTTACTCACTGAATGATAAGATAGACGACAGTCCATTGAAACGACAGCGTGCAGCGAAGGCAGCAAACCGTTAAGTGTTATCTGTCAAGGACAGACAGCAGTTCACTCAAAACACCCACGAAACAGCAGAGAAGCCTGTAGTCCGCGTGTTTGCAGCTGAAATCCGTAGGTAATATGACAGAGGAACTTTGGATCACGGGTCGCCTCTCCAGCGAACTTTCCTGCCTGCGCTCTGCAAACTTTGGCTGCTAACTCGCTCACACTGTACACAGCGCCATCCCCAATTCATGGGACCCGCTTCGACAACCCAAAGGCAACCTCCACCCCCTGCCAGCCCCCAGTAATAATTTTGCAGAGATTATGCACACACTCCTGCAGTAGCTGCCCATGCGTCACAGTACTAACCATGCACAGGATATCCACAGTTTAACATGCACGGGGGCGTGGGTTTAATAAACGGACTCCCGGCATCTGCAAGCAGAACGTCGAAAACTCGTTCAAATCAATCAATAATAGACCCAGTTTGTGCGATTGCCTGTGACTGTGAAAAAAAGGCGATAGGCTACAAATGTTCTCTCGCAGACTCGGGTAGGCGGGGGCGCTTCCAGCTGATTTTGGCGTTTTTTTATGCAGGATCAAAACTTGCACTGAGAGCTTGAAGAGTTACGGTTTTGTATGTAATAATATGTTGAGGTGATTATGGTGTTTGAGTGTTTGTTTGGACATATAAAACAATATGTGCAACACTGGGTAAGATGTCTAAGCAACGTGAGATGATACTGATTATATGTCATCATATTCATGCAATTTCCAAGGATTTTATATTTACAGGTAATTAATTTGGACAAATATATGTAAATAAAGTACAAATGCAAGACACAAAACAATCCATTACACAAATATGCATCCCCACTGAAAACCTAAATAATCACTCGCACAGCCAACTGATTTTGACATGTGTAACTTGTGACAGGTGATTTTAGTCTAAATACAAATGTACGCGAAAGGTCCATCCTCTGGTTTGTAAGTGTCCTGGAAAAATGGTGTCATTCCAACAAGTCTGTGAGAGTTTTGATGAAAAGCACCAACAAGAGAAAGGGTACAGGATCATTTACAAGGAACCAAGTATCCATCAAAATGCTGTAAGGTCAGTCAACAAAAGGGCTAAGAATAGAGCACAGCCGTGCATCTGAGTAGGCTGTCCTGAACTGAGTGTCTGTGCGAACAGGGCACAAACGAAGGAGGCCACCAAGATGCTGACAACTCTGAAGGAGCTATCTATTCCATGGCTGAGATGAGAGAGACTGCAGTGTGACAGCATTTGCCTCACAACAGGTGCTTCACAAGTTGCAGCCTTACAACACAGTACAAAAGAGAAAGGCACGTTTGAAGAAGAATTACACGACAGCTAGGCTATGGGAGACTCTGAAAAACCCCAATCACAAGGTTCTCTAGTCAAATAACACCCAAACTAACCTTTTTGTCAAACGCTGGAGGTCTGCAGAAACAAGTGTTTCCCACAATTAGGCATGGTGGTGGCAGGGACATGCTGTGAGGATGTTTCCCTGTAGCATTCCCTGGAAAAACAAGGACAAGAACCACAATGAATGCAGCAAATTCAGAGAAATTTTGGCAAAAATCCTTCTGCAGTTTGCCTTACAACTGTGATTTGGGAAATGTATTTTCCAGTGAGACAATGATCCCAAACATAAAGCCATAACTACACAGGAAAGACCTTAACACAGCGATGTCAAGTCTAATCCAACTGAGAATCTGTGGCAAGGCTTAAAAATTGCTCCTGAGCTATCTATCTATCTATCTATATATCTATCTATCTATCTATCTATTCGTGACCTGACAACTCAGAAAGTCAAGCAATCAAACCTCAAACACTCACGTCATCTAACAATAACACACATAAACAGTTATGTCTGTTCATTCCTCTGTCCCACTGCTGCCTCTGGCCTCGTCTACTGTTATGTGTCACGGACTCCCCTCTACCTTCTATCTTTCTACCTTTGCACTTCCCCATTTTACCCTCCCCCTCATCCATTATCCTCTTTTTTTTTTTTTTTATCACTGTGTCCCCTTAAGAAAAATTAAGCTTACTCCTCAACCATCCAGCCTGGAGGGGATTCAATGATAGTGCTGAGCCCCTCTATAACTCCTTGCCCACCCAAGATCTGTTTTTTTTTTCTTCAACATGGCAACCAAGACAAATTACAGAAAAAAAGGGGCATTCCTGAGTGATGCTGACCTGTTTCTACTGACAATTCCCACAGAGAGAAGGAGAAAGTCAGAGGGAGTGAGAGGGAACACAAGCGCAGAGAGTCGAGGCACAGCATGGCAACATCAGAGGAGGTGCTATTCTCTCAAGTGATTCACAAACTGATGTGTTTTCAATGCACACACCATTACTCTGTCCTCACTTATAGTTACATCTAACACACAGTGAGGCAGGCGTGATACTTTTTCAGCATGGATTTACAACACTGCCCTGTACTGTCAAATGTTGGTACTGCATCGTCTGGGAAATCCCCCTGTGCAGCCAGTCAGTCTGAGGATCATGCAGGCAAATCACAGTTGAGCAGAAGAGCTTGTAAAAAGGTATCCCATCATCTTTGTTTTCTTTCTTTCTTTCTTTCTTTCTTTCCTTCTTTCTTTCTTTCCTTCTTTTGTCTTGCTTTATTGGTATACTGGCTTCCAATCTCTGGGTCGGTACAAATCCGAGGGTTCACAAGATTATTAGGTTCATACAAATGAAAAAAGAAAGAAATTATACACACACACACACACACACACACACACACACACACACACACATATATATATATATACATTTCTGTTAGACAAAATGTTCATTCAAAAGTTCATTTTTTCTGTCTTTTCTCAAGCTTTTGTGACATACTGGCTTCTGTAACCTCTTTCAGCCTTCAGAAGAAACAGTCCTGGGAAAACAAAAACTCTTTGGTGTAGCTGGTCACAACTTATGTCCGTGAGCTAAGATGAAGAGTCACAAGTCAAGACACTTATTCACTGCACACACACTTGTGCTCTAAATAGCCACAATCTTAATATCCCATTCGATGTCATCTCTGTAACTGTGTTCAGACAGATTGCTCTGACGGTCAGTGTGTGTGATGATCGGTGTGCGCACATTCTGAGGGACTGACAGGGTGCAGCATGTCGATCCGTCCAGGCTGCAGAGAGTGGAAAGGGAGATGGGATGATGGGGTACAAGGAGGGATGTGTGTGTGTGTGTGTGTGTGTGTGTGTGTGTGTGTGTGTGTGTGTGTGTGTGTGTGTGTGTGTGTGTGTTGAGGTGAGGGTAGCGAGGGAATGCAGCGGGAGAGATTTAAATAAAATCCCCTTGTTGAGTAGTGCAGGGCCTCCAAGAGTTTCGTTAGAAGAGGTGATGACAGGGGCACGAGAAGGGCATAGACGCTACACTGCGCTTGTGTGTGTTTGTGTGCATGTGTGTCTGAGGAGTGGGGGTATAATAGCACCTGGTAGTACGGGTCATATGACAATCATCATGGGGCCTTGTGATTTTTGACGTTTGCGCAATATGCAAGACACATTTAAAACTTTCAAACACACAAAACCTGCGTGCTTGAGCACACACACAATGCACCCATGTATGTGTGTATTAATGTGCGCATAAGTTGTGTTTGCACTTGATATTCCGGGTTTGTGACAGATGCAGCAGTAACACCAGACTCCTATAGTCAAAAACCACTCAATGTGCATGTGCAGTGCATTTGTATGCATTACTTATGGCATCCTGCATGTGTCTGAGCTTTCAGGGAAACATCTGGGAGGCATTATTTTACAGTTACAGCACAGGACTCCATACTTCACCAGAGAGACCTCCTGTGAACTGGGCATGTCAGCCAGAGTGAGAGAGAATATAGATATGCTTAGATGAAGAACTCCTTTTTTCAAGTAGAGTGACAGCATTCCAAATAAAACAGTGTTTGATGCAAAGCATGGAAGCTTACAGCTCAAATCAGAAACTAAAATGCAAATACTGTCATCTTCAAACACAGAGAACAGACAGCGTGATCCAAAATCTACATGCTCAGAGTGGAAAATAATTCACAAAAGATGAAAATCACGTCGATAAAGCTCAGATAATGAGCTGCCTGTCAGCCATTTTCACAGTGGACATTTTGACATGTTTTAAGTGTGTTAATCGGGAGTATCAATGCTAAAACTGTCACAGCTAAGACTAATCACGCTTTTAATGAGTTCTCTGAAACTACTACTCAGGGGATCCAGCATATCCCAGAGTCTTACCAAGGTCAGTATTCACAGAACTTGTAGCTGAAGACAGTCTACACAGCGTGTTTGATAAGTTCTCGTGTTTGAGGGCTAAAACTCCTGTTTTGCCCCTCAGATCCAGATGCTCTTATAGCTCGGTTTTGTTTTTTCTTTACAGAGACTGGTACAGCAGTGCCACACAAGGCTGTGTCTTTCCAGTTGCCCTCTCACCGCTGCTTCATTAAGAGCTTTTCTGGCCTATCTGTTCAACAAAGCAGCTCCCCTGACTACTCTCAACAGTCCTTCCCCTCTTCACTCAGCTAATACTGCTTGACCCGCTGTCTCTGTCACAGCTTAAAAGTTCAAGAGCACCTAACATACATGTTTTCTCCGATTTGGCCTGATTAGACCTCTGCCCCAGGACTGAGTAAACTTGTATAAACCAGGCTTGATTGACAGCTCCTTTGTTACTTTAATCACTCAGCGGCTTCCTTCCTTTTTCTGTCATCTTTTTAGCCCTCTTCCTTTCTTCCTCCCTCCCTTTCTACATCTGTTCCTCTCCTGCTCTTCGGCTGTTTCTCCCGGGCCCCACTGATGATGTAGAAGTCATTTTATAAATAGTTTTACATCATTTTAGATGTTTAAATGTTGTACTTGTTGTTTGTGTGTACATGTCATGATTAAGTGTCTAATTTCCCAAGGACGAGGCATTTATTTATTTATTTATTTATTTATTTATTTATTTATTTCAGTAAGGCGTGTGTTGGGTATACTTTGTCATCTATTGGTGTACACAAATGGAGAAATTCTCTATGCTTATCTAAGTCTAAAATTATGATGACAAATATTTAACTGCTTGATATATATTTTCTAGTTTGCTGTGGGGGAGCAGGAGGCCATCATGTTCAGGAAATTGTTATTGACTAGAATAAGGATTAAAAAAGTCACTCAAACTCAAAGTTTACCACAGTCCTCTTAGCACATGGTCTACACATGAACAAGCGCTGCAGTCATTGCTGAGTTGAACACTGACTCAGTGGTTATGGCTCAGCTCATCGGCAGTATGCCATCATATGATTTATAAAAAAGAGCTGTTAAATTCATACTGAAGAAAAGCTACTACATTTTTAAAGAATTTCTTTGACAGCTCAGCTGTGCTTTCTTTTTTTCAGCTTCATGATCAGTTTTTTCCTGCTATGACTATGTCAAAATGTCTGCAGTGAAAAAAGCCAATTACCCAGAGTCAAGCATGCATGCCATTTAAGCAGCGAAGACGTTACTTTAGAAAGCAGGTGTCAAACAAACTAATAGGAAATATTCAGTTCATGAATTAATGTTTTAATAAGAGACAAGAAAAAGACTTTGTCAGGCACGACATGAAAGCTGTTAGAGCAGGAACACTGGCGAGTCCTCTGTGTGTCTGTTAAAGTTAAATGTCTATTGTGTTTATGAAGGTTTAAAAGCAGCTGATACCTTCTGATGCCAGAAATAACAACCACGCTTAGCTGCCAACCACAGCTCTGCATCCTGCTAGGCAGGAAGTGAGGGTGTACGTACATGCCATTGCAGGGAGGTGAGACAGGAAGAAAACTAAGCCAAAGTGTCAGTTCCATGACTGAGAGTCATCACAGTGGCGAAGAAACAGGTTACAAACTTTTCACAAATAAGGGAATAATTACTTTACCCTGCAGCACTTCAAGGCTGAGTTCTCTCAGTTTTGACACTTGTTAACTATAACAAGATGCTTCTCAGTATCTTTGTGGAAAAGAATGGGAGACAGGAGGTTCATTATCCAGTTTCAAAGCATGTCACACACAGAAAAGAGAGAGAGAGAAAATACAACTTCTGGAGAGAAGTCTGGACTTTCTCCTCGTTGTTTATTTATTCATTTATTTCTGCAGGATCTCTTCCCTCTTTCCAAGGTCAGAGGTGAAACTCAGGAATGTGTTTCCCCTGAACAAGGAAAAACTAACGCGTCCAGCTCATACAGTGTCGACTGGGCCACAGTTCAGCTGGCTTTGTGGACTGTATTCTCCTGCTTAAATAGACTTTCAGTAAAAATAGATGCTCTTTTTTCTGCAAGGTGGGAAAACTGTGACCTCAAATTGGATCAGTTTGAAGGCATAAACATAAGTGCTCTTACATTTTCTTCACGAAAACATTCACACGTTTATGCTCCGTATTTGACCCTTTCTTCAGTTCAATCAAGCCGAGCTTCATGTTAAGCCTTTACTTTCCCTTGTAGCTAACCCCATCACAGCTGTAGTTGACCTCTCTCCTCTTTCCCAGAGTGGCATAGCCTGTTTGGAGCCTGTGTGTGTGTGTCCTCAGTGACACGAGGTTGACCTAATCCACTTTCACCTGTACTTGTCAGTCAGTCACGACGCCCCTCCCAGGCCTGAGGCTCCGGGCCCCTTCCATCAGCGACCTTAAAAAGTCTTGACATACTTCTGATGAACATTCTTCTGCTCTCAGGTCACTGAGAACCAAAGGAAGAAGGCTCTACCAGGGGCAGAGGAAGAGGAGAACATTTAGGAGGGAGTGGAAGCGATAAGGAAAGGAAGAGATCAGACGAGAGAGCCAGAAAGAGTGAATATGTGGAGAAGCAGGACAAGCGATAGGAGTAACCCTGCTGTCTCATGACTGGTCCTCATGGAACTGGAGATCCTGGGACACCTGTTCTCTGTTGCAGATGTTAGCAGAGTGACTAGCTGTCAGTCTGTCACTCTCTAGGTTACAGAATGATGTCCTGCTTGACATGCAGCAACTTTAAAGATTGAAATTTGGATAGCTGTTTCATGTGACCTTGTACAACCTGGAGGCTCCAGTGGTTTGTCTTTTGTTAAGATCTAGCTCAAGGATGAGACGGCAAACACACACACACACACACACACCCACACACACACACACACACACACACACACACACACACACACACACACACACACACATGCACACACTTGGGTAGGCTTTGTAGTAGCAGAAGCCTTTCAATATCCTGCCCTCCCTTCCTCCCCCTGGCTCTCTGACACATCACCATCTTTCGCAGCTAATAACCAAAAAATAATGACGAGGATGAAAACACAGGACATCAGGGGCGAGAGGAAAGGCCAGCTGAAATCCGGGGATGGTGCTGCTTGCAAAGAGACGCCTGGAATAATGAGAAAGGAATGTGGTGTAACGACTCCCCTGGGACCGGCCCAGCCGAAGGCCCTCTGGCTCGGGAACAACAAACGGGAACGCTTGAGGAGCGCAGGGTGCACACATAAGGGCTTTAACAGCACCCCCCACATACACACACACGCACACACAGAGACAGATCCACACAAACACACTCATACACTTACCCCCACCCCCCCTTCCTGTGCCGACCTACTGGAGTCGGCTGTTGTTGTTGGCTGCCTGCCACCTTCGGAAGAAGCGCGCCCTCAGCCTCTCCCTCCTTCTCCTCTCTTCGCTCCCTCCTTCCCTCTCTCTCTCTCTCTCTCACAGCGTGCGAGCTGCCAGGGAAAATGCTGATGACATGACATCTTCGGAGAGGTCCCTGGAAAAAGTGATTACCGCCCACCCTCGTCCATATCAAATAATCCTATTGCTTGTCTACAACCCCACCTTCCAGTCTATTCAGCATTCAGTATCCACTCCAGCTCCCTCTCGCTGTCTCTCCATCTCCATCTATCACCTCTCTGTCTTTGTGTGTGTGTGTGTGTGTGTGTGTGTGTGTGTGTGGCTGTATATGTTTTCACGTGTGGGTGTGTGCGCTTGTTCATTTCTCTTGGTATTAGCAGCTAGATCACTTGTCCTTTGCCCCAGAGAGCAGCAAATGCCTTTATTCTCAATCCCTGGCAAACACATTTACGCTCATGCAGTCGCAGCTGTCAAGAGGCAGCATTTTCTTCTCAGGTTGTGTCCTTTGACCTGTGTAATCGTGTGTGTGTTTCTGTGTATCTGTGAGCAGAGTATTCAAGTGCGGTAGGAAAGTTCCTTGTGTCCTGTTCATTATGCTCCAGTGAACAGAGGTGCTGTCTGATCCATGAGGTGCCTGATATACACAGAACTTGCATAAGGAGTCTTTAATTCCCTGTGCGCGCGCACACACACACACACACACACACACACACACACACACACACACACACAGAATCTCCTCTCATGGCTGGTCTGGATTGGTAGGGTGTGTTGGTCACGCGAGGAGCAGTGTGAGTGCTGAGTGTGTGCCAGTAGTCAAAAGAGGAGGAAAAGATCTGACAGGAGGAAGGATGGAGGCAGGCTGGGCTGCTGGGTTTGGGTCCGAGCCATCTTTACATTCAGCCCTTTGACTCACAGCTTGGTTGCTGTTGCCAGAACCATTAAACCACTATGAACTCTGAATTTCCAGAGGATGTCTTGGAGGACAGTGAGGAAACAATTGTGTGTCATATTTGCTAGATATTGTGAAACAGTTTGTAATTATGGCAACAATAAAAGACTGATTCTACTATCATATATAACAGTAATGTGGGACATGTCATGTGTACATGTATCTTTTCTTTCAGTGTGTAACTCCCAGAGATCCCTTCATAGTACTGGTGTTTCACTTTATATATCTGCTGGTGTGGGACGAATTCCCATGAAACTTTGCAAAGGATAAAACCGTATGACTTTGGTGATCCCCTGACTTTTAATCTCACACCATCACCAGATCAAGGGTTGCCTTTATCCAGTGAAATAAAACATTTACTGGATGGACTGGCACCAAATTTTGTACAGATATTCAAAGTGAATGATGATTATCTTGGTGACCCCCTGACTTTTCCTCTAGTGCCTCAATGAGACTGACATTTGTGGTTTTGAGTGAAATGTCTCAACAGTAATTGAGCGGATTGCCATGGAGTCTGGTATAGACCTGCATTACCTGCAAAACTCAGCAGTATATAATTTGTGATTACAGAATAATGGCTGACACGCTAAACTGAGATGCACATTAGCATCCATTTAGCACTAAGTGCAATGCAACCTAATTACAGCCTCACATGAAACTCTCATTTCTTGGTTAATTTTTTTACATCATGATTACTGCTGCACATCTGAACTGTCTACAGTATATCTAAACAAACAGTCCTTTGTTGCTGCTGCTGCTGCAAAGTGCATCACCTAAATAAAGGGTTGCAAAACATGGCTTTTGTTTCATAGAGAATGACGTTATTGTCTTTAAATTTCTAATTAGTCACTTTACCTATTCCATCATGTTCTTCTTGTAGAGCCTTTAAAACAGCACATTCAAGTCACTGGTAGTATGCATCTCCAGAGAGCAAGTATTTTCCTCTCCAATCTTCCTCTCCTTCTCTCTATTCTCCTGTTTTCCTCCATGACAACCGCTTTCACAATTCCCTTACTGAGCCATGCCGGGCTAAGGGCCAGAATCGTGCTTAAGAGCGAAAGAGTTCCTCTTTCTTCTTTTTTCTTTTTCACAGACAACACAATTCCATCACAATGAAACCACTGTCTTCAAAACTTCGAGGCCTTGTCTTTTCTTAAGACACTTTTTGCAGCAACATCACACCATATGCATTAAGTGCGTCAAAGGTTAGCTGTGGCAGCAGAGACACAAAAGACTACAAGCTTGTCATTCCTCACTTTTGATGTTTGAAACTCATTTTCAGAGAGATGAGAGCCAATCAGAGCATCATTCCAAGTTTGATCTTGAATTTCCTCACGACATCTCTACCAAATTCACATATCCATTTCACAAATTACTCTGCTGTGATCCTGCTCACAGTGCTCTTCTCTCTTGTGATATATACATCAGCAAATAGAAACAGGCACGGTCGTTCAGTCTGGCTTGATGAGACGAACTGACAGACTTAGAGACAGCTCTCATTTACACCACTAGATGTCTCTCATATTGAAAAGTCCTGCACTGTGTGCTGGACCGTGCTCATGTTTTAAAAGAAGAAATCATTAATTTCTCCACCAAACCTCACTAGATGAATCTAAATGGTCCGTGATGGATAAAGTCTGCTGCTTTGTGTTTGTTCCAGAGCCAGTGTCGTAATTCTGTTAGTGTAACTTAGTCATTTGGGCTCTGCTGTGTCCGCAACATCCAGGAATTTGCTGTTGTGTTTGTCTGCGTGAGTGTGTATTTCTGTGGTATGAATCATGTGTGTGATTGTGCATGTGTCTGAGTGTGCATCTATTTCCATATGTACAAGGAACTGTGTGTGTGTGTGTGTGTGTGTGTGTGTGTGTGTGTGTGTGTGGTACATTGCTCATCCCCAGATGTGCCAAGCAGGTGGCCACATTACCCTCCTCTGAGCTTAACGGCAGGCACGGGGGGCTGCTCACAACAGCTCATTTACAAACTCTCATGTATCACCGGTTACCTGACCAGAAATAGAACAGAATCAAAAAGCAGCCTCTATGCATTTAATCAAGTTTCACCCTGAATGAGCATATACATGAGTTCTCTGTGTGTGTGTGTGTGTGTGTGTGTGTGTGTGTGTGTGTGTGATTGAGCACATGTGTGTTTATCATGATGCCTCACCTCAGCTCTCCCACAGCTTCCCGGCAGCTTCCCTAGGATGAAAGCGAGTGAAACCCCAGACTAGTGGGGCTCCACAGCCAATTAGGATTGTTTATTTAGCCAGCCACGGCCGCCTAGCAGAACAGGAGCACACAGCCAGCCACACAGCAACGCACTGGAAACCTCTCCTCTCTCTCTCTCTCTCTCTCTCTCTCTCTCTCTCTCTCTCTCTCTCTTTTTCCACTCCTTTAAACTCCTTTGGCTCCATCTCCTCTCTTGCTTCTCTCCACCTTTTGCCCTCTCTCTCCAACTTTTATTCCCCTCCAGTGAGATGCAGCTTTTCAAGATGTTCCAGAAGTCTGCCTGATAATAGTAATCAATATGTCGGAGATTTTGTTTTGTTTTGTTTCCTCAGTGGTTTCTTTATTTGTTTAGGGATGCAACTGCTTCTAATAGCATTAGTGCCCATAATCAGCCCCTCACACAGCAATTAAAGCGCAAACATACATGCACACGTAGACTGGATAGTAAGTTATTTTCACCGTCCAACTCTCTGATATTCATCCTCTGGTAACATAATAGTCTAGTTGTGGTTAGGTCTGTCATACTTTGTTGCATTTCCAAGCAGTCCAGCGTCTGCATTTATCCAATCTTCCATTGTTGGACTCAGATCATGACAGTACTGTGGTTTCTCCCTGTCTGAGTTTTACTGATTTCTGACCAGTATAAATCATTCAGCCTTTTGTCTGATGTTTTCACTGCAGAAAACTGACATGGTGAGTTATCGCTGTGCAGGGGTTCTCACGCATATGGGTACTAACCAAGACAGGACTTATTCATAGGAGGAAAAAAAATGAAAAAATCCAACATGCAACAAATTCCATACATCCCCCATGTGCACTCACACCTCTTCCTCTTACTTCTCCCTCTTTCTAATGTCCCTTCACACCAGCGATCCCATGAGTATGTTTTTCCTGCTTGACTTCACATTCACGTGGGATCCAAAGGGGAGAGTAGCTATCAACCAGCATCCTCTCCCTCATCCTTCACAGTGATCAGGGCTCTACTTGTTCTCCCCTTCCCCTCTTCTCGCTCTCTAATTCCATGTCTTTCCCCCTCTTTCTCCAACCTACTGTGCTTTTTTCCAATTCTTCTCATCAGCACAAACTTCGCATGATGGATTGGCTCACTGGCTGATGCGGTGGGGGCTAATGTTATGTGGGCATTGGGGGTAATGAACAGAGGAGACAGAGAGACAGGGTGGGCAGGCAACACGATATCCTAATAAGACACGTTTAGTTTGTATGGGATAGCTTTGCAGGGGAAAGCTAAGTCTTTATTGAATTAGTCACTCCAGTCACACCTCATATGTTCTAAAACACACACATGCTCAAACAGTGTGATTAGGTTTGAGGCTGAAAGGTGTTTGTTCTGGAAAAAGTCAGCTGGATGCTCTGAGTACAGAGTCCTGTTCCCCTCCAACACCCAAGATTTCCAAGTGTTTTTGTACATACACCAACGTGCACACAGTAACACACACGTATGCATGCATACATGAGCACATACAGGGCGCCTCCAGGAGAGTGGAAAATGTAAAAGGATCTTTGTGCACCTCTGCACATGCCTGCTCTTCCAGGGCTCTTGGATAGATGGGGAAGTACCTGTTTACTCTCCGACACACACACTCAGTAACCCAATCAGTGTGTCAGACAGGTACTGAAGGGCCAAATGAGCTGCATGTCCCTCAGTGGGCAGCAGGCCAACTTGGGAGAGTTCACTCCGAGGTCACAGAGCAGACAAACAAAACCCTCCAGGTAACAGGGTCAGCATGCGAACAGGACAAAAGCAACTTAATGAGACATGTTCAGTATATGGAAAGGCTTTCAATAGTCATAGAACTGGCAACACACACCTAATGAAATGTGCAAGAAGAGAGAATTGACACACAAAGTTTGAGTGAGATTACTCACAGAGCAGCTCAGTGCAGGAATAAAGGTCTGTTCACTGACTCGTTCCACATGGGTGCCTGTGGTTTGGGCCTGTCGTGACCACACTGCGTGTGTGTTGTGTTTGTGCGACTATGTGTGCATGGCACATGTATTACTAACATTGTGGGGACACAGAACTGTTTACATAGTCACATTGCGTAGACTTACCTTTCTTATGGGGACAAAATGTAAGTCCCTACAACATAAATCATTTAATTCTAAGGTGAAGAGACAGGTAAGGCAAGTACTGATTATGTTTAGGGTTAGGGCAAATCTCCAGGAAATTGAGTGCGTGTGTGTGTGTGTGTGTGTGTGTGTGTGTGTGTGTGTGTGTGTGTGTGTGTGTGCGTGCATGTGTGTGTCCACTAACCCTTCCTCCACCATCACTCAACAACGTGGGCATGACTGCGGAGAGCCAAAGCTCATGGAAACCAAAAGCTGAATGACATCACTTTATAAGACCGGACAGCACTTTGATGAGTAAACCTGGGCGGCGGAGAATTAGCAAAAGACAGTGTAATTTCTCCTCATGTGGGCAAACTGTGACCGCCTGAACATGTCATCAGACGTAAACTCTGAACAAGTAAATAAACATTTGAAATGCTTTAGGAGTGCTTAATTTTTGGATAATAACTGAGCGAGTCTTTTGTTTTTTCATAGTTATTCTTGTTGGTTTTGGTACAGACACTGTTTGGAGTTTTCATTTAAAGTAACAACCGAATGAATAAACTGACAAGCCTTTCCCTGCAGTTTAGCATATCTTAATTTAAGAAAGTGGTCACAACAGGCTCAAACCACAGACAGCCATGTGGAACGAGACAGAAAAGGTACAATTCGTTTTAAAAAGGGTCCCATCATCTGGAGCTGGAGCGCCTTTCTTAATTTAAAGGCTGCTCTTTGTTACAAAAATATTCACGTAATGGAGAAGAAATTTCAGCGAGAATCTGTCTGTAAGGCAGATTTCAACCAGAATTTAGATCAGAAGATTCTTGTATGTTTCAGGATATCGTGCCCATTGAACTGAGATCAACACTGTATTTGAACTGTTATAATAGCAGATTTCAGCCGTCTGGATTTAATATATAAACTTTCCCAAGACATTCGATAGACCTTGGACAATTTGAGCAAAAGTAATGTAAAATAATGGACTTAAAGATCTTGAAATATTTAATCAGCAATAAAGTATACACTGAGTACAGTTCAGTTACTGTGATACTGTTACTGTAATGCATTTACCATTTACAAAATAAATAACAGGATCTTTCGGGGGAAGAAAGGTTTCGATTTGGTGTGCGTGAAATCACAGCACCAGTTCTCAGATCTTTTTTGGAGATCAGTATATAGCATTTCTCTTTGTGTCAGAGTGGTCACAGGTCAGAGTGAGCCAGAAAGAAATATGTATTTTAGACTGGAAAACTACACAGAAATAGCCCAGCTAATGGAAATTTAATCGTTTCCACTGAGTTTTGTGACCTCTGTGGTGAAGCAGGCTCACATAAAAAGCCTGCTCACGTAAAAGATAAAAGTTGGTTTCCATCAGCAGCACATCCAGTATGTTCGACACCTATAAGGCCTCATCTCTCTGTTCTCGGGCTTGGCTGAACAGATAATAGATGGTCATGCACAATCAATCTCCACAAGTCACCCCCGCCTCCCCCCTGTGGAAAGACCTCTAAAAAAAAACGTTGCCTGGACTGTATTTGGTACATCGCAGGCTTTCTCTCGGAGTCTGTGTCTCTCTGACTTACTGTCAGGTTGGCAGAGCTGTTGCTGGCCGGCAGACTGGCAGGGCTATTGTTTTCATTTCCCTTCCATTAAACACAGCCTTGGGAGAAGAGAGAGGGAAAGTGGGGGAGGAGAGTGGAGAGGAGGGGTGGGGAACCATCTTGGGAGGATCTGTTGCTACTAGACAGCATGTTTATCATAACAGCTGCTGTCCACAGGGGAAACTTGGCAGGCTACATCAAAGGCTCATTCACAGCCCACCTCTACTATCCAACACACACACACACACAACAGGCATGCACACACTCACGGAAGGACATGCTGTCCTCCCATTCAATGGGCAAAAGATAGAGAAATAAAGACCCTATAAAAGACTAATTCTCAGGTTAAAGGAAGTTATGTTCCAGCCTTTATTACCTAAGCTGTTAGCTCTCGGCAGTGAGGTCTGTTTTTACGATTGTTCTGGTTTTTGTGTGAATGAATTAAAGTTCCATTTGAGTGGCGCCCCTTGTATATGCCAACACATTCTTCAGATTGAGAGCTGAGCTGGCCTCGCTTCAACACATCTCTCACACAGACTCTTGTTAATAGGGAGCAGTCCTTACAATCCCTCCCCTCAAGACAGACAGAGAGAGAGAGAGTGAGGGAGAGAGAGAGAGAGAGAGAGAGAGAGAGAGAGAGAGAGAGAGAGAGAGGGTAAGGGAAGCCAATCTGAGTGTTTTTATACAGCAATTTTACCAGACTCCTCAAAGGCTCAGAGGATGAGGTTACAATTTATTTCCTTGTTAAGTCTCCCGTGCTCTGTGAGGAGATCCCAGCCATGTCACTCTGCTGCCATCATGAGGCTGAAATAATCAGCTGTTCTCTCACACACACTACGTTGGCCTTCTGACGTCTCTGAATGCAGTTTGAACTGTCAGATTAGACTACTTGTATGACTAAACTACATAAAATATTATTGTGAGATTGTAAGATATTATTGTGGTTAATAACACTATTGCAAAGAAAAATTAAGCTTGATTCGTGCCACTGTGTACATGTGTGCAGCACTTTTGCACTTAAATTGTTTTATCACTGATGTGTTTGTTGCAGTTTTGTTGTACAACATTTTAGCCAAAAGACAACCATGGATTGAATCATAAGGTGCACGAAAGGCATCTGTGAGTTTGTCTGACTGGATTAAATAAAGGTCATTTAGCCTCCACAGATTTGCAGGGAAGGAATATTTGAACCTTTATCTGGAAGCAACAGTATTCACAGATACTGCATAAACACACACATACACACAAACACACACACAACACACTACAGCTGGTCTAATCTAAAGGGTAATAGTATGCAGTCACCCGCTGCAAATATGTATCACATAGTTTCCCCTTTCATTACACAAATTACACAACATCAATTTGTCTGATGTGTGAAGAAAAGAGAGTGAAACCCCCTAAAAGTTTGTTATATGGTCCAAAGAAACAATGGCAATATTTTGCTCTGTTGAAATGACCAAATAAGCTTGACAGTAATGGAAACTGGAAACATATCATTTCAGCTGGAGAGCCTCCAAACGTAAAATTGCATGAATGCAAACTCTCATCATCATTTTGTTTCATTGAATGAATCCATCAATCATAAGCAGCCCAGCCGTGGCCGCTGAATACAAACAGTAAGGACCTGCTGCTGCTGTATGACCTGAGACTGTATTAATACCAAATCGCAGCTACCGTATCTTTCTTGTTTGTGTGTGCTGTAGTAAAATATGAATGTAAAGGGAGCCGCTATTACATGCTGAGGCCCCAACTACACATATGCATTGAGCTACATGTGAAGGACATCAATACAAAGACTGAGCACACTGAGGTCAGAGCGCTGCAGTACCTTAGAAACTTGCTGCCATATTTCAGCCTTTTTTCACTGTCGAATTTGATTACGACGATGGTTTCACCACTTTATAAGTGTGTGATGATAATTATAATGAATGAGGGATATATCTATTAAAAACATACAGTACTTCATGTTTTAATACCTACACTGTTGGATTTTCTTGCAAAGGGTCTGCATCAGTAGGGATGGAGCTTTGTCCATCATTTTGTCTGTCTGTTGTGTGTGTTGTTGAAATCCTTCCCTCTAGATCCTCCCTGCTGTCCCTGAAGCTGTCCAGCTGAAACAACACCGAGTGGAGGACACTTAAGAGCCACGTTCTATCCTCTCACAAACACTCGCCAAAATCATGAGCCCTTCACTCATCCCGTGCCAAAACCTCTTCCTCGTGGCACGGAAATGTCAGCTGTGTTTGACAGCTGCTGCGATGAATTAGTCCAGTTTTTCCAACTTCATTGTTCATATTAACCTCTTAGCTGCTTTTAGCTGAAATTGGAAGAAGAGAGATTCATCAGTGCAGTCAGTCTGCAGGTGCCACCATATATATATTCACCTGACACAAGATTGAAAAGACTGGGGTCTCACCTCCGGTGAAGTAGGGGGTCACCATGGCAACAGTCAAGATGAAAGGAAATTAGAGAGAGGGAGAGCAGGAGAGAGATTAAAACATCTTGTGTTTATGTGTCTGTGCATTGTGTCCATATGTGCATATGCAGTTTGATATATAGGAGTGAGGAAGAAATGTATTCATGTAAAAATATATGCAATAGCAAAATTCTGACAGTATGAGTGTGGCTGGCCTGCACTTGATGGTGATAACGGTCATTGTGACACGCATAGTTGAGACAAGATGGAGTGTGAGGGTGAGGGTGAGAGAGAGTGCTGTCCTCCAGACAGATGGCGGTGATGCTGTTTCTGATGACTGGGTCCCAGAGACAGGGACGATCAGTCTGCTGGCAGCAGGCTCATATTCTGGGCTTTGTTCTCAGTAATCTGCTAACCTGTGGAGCCTCTGGACAGATGAGACGCATTTAGAGGGTTGTGAGCAAGAACACAAGCCTTCTGATGGGGTACCAACAAAACCTCCTTCATTAACCTGGCTTGCACTGAGGATTTACACCTTTTTAAAAGGATTTAGCTGTGTGTGTGTGTGTGTGTGTGTGTGTGATGGGTGTATTGTGCTGAACAGCAAATGTGGCTTTTGTAATAATAGCAGCAATGTAGGATTAAAAACAGTACTCAACAATAAGGCTGTCAGTCGTCAATGAGAATTTACGTGGGAGCAGATTACGAACTGTCACCGTAAAACAGGCCCACTGATGTGCTGATGAATTCTGAGTCTGAATTCTCCTCTGCAACACTTGAAATAATGCAGGTTATAGACAGACGATAAGAAAAAATTGTTTTAACGTGTTTGCGCAAAAGAGGGCAGCAGAGAGTGAGCTCTGCCTCCAGGAATAAAAGTCACCATATGGAGAGCCTCAGTGCACACATGCATGAAGTGCATCAGTTTGGTTCATCACACAGATGTACTTTCTCCTACACGTGGTGCATGTGCTCTGATCTTAAGCAGTATTATATACATGTGTGTGTGCATATGTGTATAAATAGTCCAATTACTCCCTCCCATAAGTATATAAAGGAGACGCATTCATACAATCATTTAGTGAGTAAATAGGTAAATTACATTTTAGAAAGTGTTTAGGCTGATGGTTTATTCATGACATATTCAATTTATTGCATTTTTTTGGTAAAATATGTGAAGTTATTAAAATGTTTTAGAATAGAAATGCATCTGTAGGAGTGATTTCATGTGATGTCATCGATGTTGTTAGTCTAAACTAATGAAGCAGATAGAACTACTAGTGTGGTGATACCACACACATACACCTACGCACAACCGACACCTAGGCACACTCATATGTGTCTATGGGTGGATGGGTGGGTGTTCATGAGTACGGAATGTGCTTCAGTCGCTGAGCTAAGGGTCACTGGCAAAGGGAGACTACAGCTCATCCAGTCACACATTCGCTCCATGTGACCTGCCACTGTCTGAACGGGAGAGTCTGAGAGACATGAGAGAGTGCTTTGGGGCAGAAGCCAGACACACAGAGAGGTGTGTGAGAGTGCAGCAGCATAATTATTTCATGAGACCTGTTGTGAGTGCTCTGCACCTCCAGGCAACAGGCCTTATGGAGATGTAGCCATCAGGGTGAAAATGATACGATTCAGGTTCCCATAAGGCAGGCAGACAGAGAGAGGACAACCTAAATATACACACAGCGTTCTCACCCACAAACAGATGGGTGTGCATACACAGAGCTTGCTGTGTTTTCACGTTCATGCACGACTGCTGCTTCATGCCTGATGTGTCAAATCTCCAGCACCCATCTGCAGGAAGAGACGTCCCCCATCAAGCAAACAAAAATTTGTTCTGACAGCAGTCACGTTTTGCTGAATCACTCATGCGCCCGGTCCTGCTCCTTCACACCAGACAGGGTTTTTGTTTGGAAATGAGGGTGGAGTTGGGATTTAATGGCATCAGTTCCTGTGACAAAGTGTCACTGACGCCCAAGCAGGGGTGATAATGGTGAGAAGGAAGAGAGGGGTGAGAAGTCACCCCACTGTGCCTTTACAGGGACACACAGTGACAAACAGGCTTTGGCTTTGGCTCCTGTTACAGATACTGTGCTGAAACATCCTCTCTTAGCGCTGCTGACTATCATTAAGGGTGACCTTCTTCTTTTGCTGGTTCCCTTTTTCTCTCTCTCTGGCACACCCTTATTCACTTACAAAGACACACACAGACACACGCTCCCTTTGTACGCTTTATGTGAACCAGAACGTTAATCTAATTGAATGGTTTTACCCACAGGTCCCAGGGGACTACAGTCGCTCCCAGTATCCATTCGGTGGAACTACCACTACCCTAAAAATGTCACGCACGACAAAGCAGTACACAGCTCAACCAGCTCGGACATTGAAAAATTTCAGCCAGGACTTTTTCATTCACTCTTTCCTATTTCTTCATTCATGACACAGCCTCAGCCCCACCTCTTGGCTCCTTTCCATTTATGTACTTTCTTAAAATCTAAAAAGCATCTTGTTTGTTGGTCACATTATCCAATCAAATGAGTGCAATGCTACAGCCCCTCTCTCACTTAAATCCAACATCCAGCCAGCACCTGACACCCCTTTCAACAAGCTTATATGCACCACTGGTTTGAGGCTGTTTTTCATGTTTTTGGCCCCTTAGATCCAGCTGAGGAAGATCTTAATGCTACAGTACACAATATTATTCTTATTCTTATGTTCATTCAACATCAGTGCCCTACATCACAAATACTCTTCTGTGAATAGGAACAAATTCCTGCCAACAGATTCTTGTGGAAGGCCTTCAGGAAGTTCTTATGGCAGCAAAATAATGTGGTTTTGGATCATATCATGTTTTGATAGCCACCTTCTTTATTCCAATGTCTGCATACTTTGGCCCTGTAATATATACTTTTATCATTAACACATCACTGAGGTAAGCTGATCATTCTCCAGACAGACATTTACTCAGTTTTCTATACCACTCTCTGTATATTTGGCTTAATACACTTCAACCACCATGGCGCCTGTTATAGGCACTGTGTCAAAAGTCCTGCTACCTGCACTGACTGAAGACAAAATCCCTCCAACGTCCTCAATAAGTTACCCAGCTTGGTGTGTCAGACAGGCCATTTTTAGAGTGGCAGACCTGTCAGCTGGGAACTGATTATGCTTAATGTGCCACTGATTATCTCCTCTCACCACATGGTCTTCAGTGCATGTGTGCATGCACTCTGATGTGTGCTTTTATATATAAGCGCCTACCAAGTTGATCTATCCACCTGTTTGTCAGCACGATGCTTTTTGTTTATCCATCTTAGGCCAGACAGACATGATGCAGAGCTGATGAAAGGATGGAAACAGTCTGGATCAGCAGATTATTTATGACTGTGCCTCAAGCCCAGAATTCTTCCCCGGTGCCAGTGAAAGAAATTTACTGTGTCTGCAGTGGCCTGAATGCTCATTGCATTATTAGAATACGAGATACAGTCCAGAAGGACAGTGAGAGCAAACAGAGTGAGGGAGGGAAGTGAAGAAAGTGTGGACGGAGGGAGAAGGAGAGAAATGAACAGAATGTACAAAGAACATTTAATTCAACAGAGAGCATCAGCAAATGCATGGATGAGAAGCAGGATGCAGACTGAATAGTATATAAAGGGGAGAAAATGAAAACAGTGGAGACAGATAAAGAATGGGATGCACACTTCAAACAGAGGAAGGAAATGTAACACTGTGCTTTTTGTTTTATTCAAAGCAATATTTTCTGGTGCAATGAGTCAAGCTGTGTTTAATAAATGGACTCTATTTGTATAGGGCTTTTCTAGTCTGATGACCACTCAAAACTCTTTTACAATTCACCCATTCGTACATCGACTAAGCCTCCTGCTCATTACGAGTGTTATCCATTCACACACACACTAATGGCATTCATTGGAGCATCGGGGACAATCTTGGGATTCAGTATCTTGCCCGAAGATACTTTGACAGACACTAGACTGCCGAGGCCAGGGGTCAAACCGCCGACCTTCTGATAAGTGGACGACCGCTCTGAGCCATAGCCGTGTTTAATACACAAGGTCTGGTAGACCTGGGAGATCAGCAGCAGCATACTAATCAGTCATTGACGGTGGAGAGGAATGCCCATACAGCTCTTTGAATTCACGTCTCGTGCGTAATGGACCAAACTACTATTTTTCAGGATATTTTTCTATTCATTTTATTTTTTTCAATTTTATTCCATTTGCTGCATTTGAAATAACATCTGTCACAGAGTAGCTTGGCCAATATGATGGCTCTTGCATTGTTTTCTGTGCAGTTTACAAGCACTGTCACAACATAGAGAAAAGGTCTGCATGGTTTAAATCATTTTACCACGATTTAGGCTTCTCATCACCAAAGTACAGCAGCAAACATACATAGGTCAATTGTTTGTTTTTCGGGAAGTACTTGTGTCATAACTCGTACATAAGCTTGTCTGCCTACAGTGTGGTATGCAGCTATGGCACATGGCCATTATTTTGTTGGGAAAAGCATTTCCTCAGAAGCCTCCCCAGCTTGCTTCCTTTACCATGTCTAAATATGGTGTGTGGGGAAACAAGTCATCTTACTTTGTCATAAATAAATACTTGTACTCGAGATAGTGGAAGCTTCCACTGGGAGCTCTCCACAAAAGTCAGGAAAGCTTCCCAGATCCAGATGAATTCATTTTGCGTGTGTGTTTGTTTGTCTAACTTACTTAACAAAGCTGTAATGTCGTGGACATTTGCATCTTTAGACAAGTATGCTTGACGGACTAACACTGTCGGCTCTCACATGAATGGAACAAAAGTTAAACCTGCAATTTCTTCTGTCTGCTGCACTTCCTGCTACATCTTGGGCTGCCACCTCCATCAATATTTCATATTGTCTATATTTCATGACTCTTTGTGAACTGTTATGAAACTATAAAAACGCGCATATGACTTCATCGTGTGAGGCTGAACTTCACATGTTATAAATGTACATGCATGTGCAGTTTTGGGACATGAAATACACGTTCTTTCACATGTGAATTATTTGGGTTCACATGTACTTTTATAAAGCTTTACAACAAAAAATGGGGAAGTGCATTTAAATTACAGTTAAGTATAGATAATTTAAAACTTGAATAAGGCAATACACACTCAGAAGAGCAAATGAGTTAAATAAACTAAGAAAATGTGTAGTGGTTACAAAAAGAAAAAAAAAAAAAGATGGTGGGAGGGGGAGAAAAGAAAAGTGGTGTAAAGAGGGAAATAGAATGAGAAGTCACGTAGGCTGTTTGACAAAGACTCAGTTTGACTCCTGCCACACCTGATTTTATGCTCTTTGGGAGTGACCCGGTGTAAGCGTATGTGTGTGAGAATGTGTTAAGAGATGCGAGAGAGGACCCAGGTTTAACAAAAGGTACTGGGAAAGGCAACATGATGGGTGACTTAGCAGAGTATGAAAGAGGAAGAATGCAAAAGAAACAGCTGTGGTTGAAGGAATAGGAAGCCATCGTGGTCAGCTGTGTAAGAAGACATTCAAAACAACAGAATGAATTTTCCAAAGCTGTAAAAGATCATTTAGTCAATTAATTATTCAGGTCCAGTGCTCACTGAGATGAGGTTATGGCCATGGCCTGCACTGCAGCCCTGGCTGCTGCTGAGTCAGGATTAATCTCATGGCACAGCATTTTCCCAAATGCATCATATGAATGATTCAAACTGAAATCATGAAACCTATTTGTGTGCACCGACTTGGCCACATTATTAGAGCCGAAGGACACACTTTGATGAGATGGGAGGAGCTACGCAGGTGGCATGAAAATGGCTCTGTGGCTGCAGTTTCATAATGCCAGACTCCCGAGGGAGAGAACAATCACAACGTCATCATCACATGAACACAGCAGTTATATAAGCAGCTGTTGTTACACAGCATGACAATGTTTCCTGATTAACACCGCTTGGTAATTACACAGACAGGCATACAACCCATGCACTTTGCTGATATATAGTATGATGTGATTGGATACACGCTCATGTCCAAAGTCAGCTTTGCTTTAAAATTGGTGACTGATGTTTATACATTAAATGTATCTTACAAATAGTCAGATAAAATCCAGACAAGACAAATGTGCCACACTGCAGTCCAATCAAACTGTGCATGTCTTAATTTCCTGCTTCACCACTCACGCACACTTTTTAATCACCCTTTATCTTAATACAGGGGAATTATGTCACGTCAAGCAAGCTGCTGAGTAGCTCTTACCATAGAATTAAATTGGAGTCTCACAGCAGGATTTTATTGACCTGCCGTATGGATTCACGCTGACTGGTTGCTGAAATGCTGAATGCAGAGCAGCTACAAACTGTCAGGATGCCTTCAACACAACCATTAGTAAGCAAAGTTGAACTCAACTTCCAGACTGTGGGCCAGCACCACTCAGTCATCACTGCCTTGGGTTTACATGAAGATTAGGCAGTATCATGTTCCTAATCTGACACAGAACCCACCCCCCCACCACCACCACCCATACACATGTACAACATATAGCTTTTGCATGTGCAGACTGAATCTTGAATGCAGCATCCTAAGTTAATCCTGTTAGCTTTCCAAATAAAAAAACCCTCCAGTATCAGACTTTACTTTGCATCAGTCAAAAACGCATTATATTACACTGCCATTATCAGACATTTAATTCCTTTAATGAACGAGTTGGAGGATTTGTTAATGGACTCTAGAGACTGTGGCTTTTTTCGACTGCATGCCAGTTGGCTTATTATTTCCTCTATAAGAATGACTTGTGCTATTTACAGACACAACTGGTCTGATTGTTAGAAGGAAAAAGGCTGCAGATTGATCGTGTTTTTGGTATTTGCCAACCAAGATACTTCGCAACATTAACAGAACAGAAAGTGCATTCTGTTAACAAGCAGAGAAAGTGGACCCAAACACTGAACGAGGAGACAGATGTGGAGTAAAAAAAAAACAGTTTAATGAATATTCAGAAATGTACTACAGATGATAGAGTGATCAGATTGGAGGGGAATCCAGATCCAGAGTACTCACAAGGGACAGACTGACAGCGAGGACTGGAGTCGACCTGGACACAAAAAACAGGAGTCAGGGAGCAGGCAAGCAGACGGGGAAAAAAAAAAACAAGCAAAAATACTTAGGTTTTGGAGCAGGAGCCTCAGTGGAGGATAAATGGATGAAGAAGGCTGGTGTCTGCATACTGTGGCAGCAGGTGAGTCTTGATTGAATGATTGAGAGCAGGTGAGCTCATGAGAGGAGGGGGCCAGACCAGATCTGCCAGCCACACCCTGCAGTAACACAGACACACAACAGACAGGAGAGACACAGACAGGAGGCAAAGGGGAGGAGAACACTAGAACACAATCAGAAAAGGAGGAAGAAACAACAGACCAGAAAAAAAAACTAAACCACTAATTAGGAATCTTGAGTATGGGGATATACTGTATACATAACTATGCATGACCACATGTGATGTCAAGGTGAGTGGGTGTTTTATAATCATCACAGGTTACGGTTGGTCATTTTTTAAAGAAAGACTTGCTCTTCATATGAATTCTGTTACAAAAGCTGGTTAGAGTAAAGCTAAACAAACAGCTGCATTAACTCTGCGTGCAGTTCAATAGCTGCACTAACTTTAAGTTACACTTCAAACATACTATCTTACCATTTGCTTCTTATACACTCTTTTATATTCTGCTTGTTGCCCCTCAGCTCAGCTCTCCTGCGCTTCTTCCTGCTTCAAGCTCCAGCCCCTCCCGTTCACAAACAGAGGGGGCGTGGTGTCAGACTGTAATCAATTCAAGGACATGTCAGCAGCCATGTGTACAATGGCGATGGCTACAGCCCACTGCAGTGTGCTGCTTTATGAATGAGGACCGGCTGCAGCCATTTGCAAATGAGATGCTCAGCTGGTCTAATAGTCAGACACCTTGGACACACACACACACACACACACACACACACACACACACACACACACACACACACACACACACACGAACAGCTCTGCAGTCAGACACTGCACATACATCACAGTAATATTTTATATTATAATAACAGACACTGTCGGTTTCCTAAAGTCTAAGAGATGGAATTTTCAAATGAAGGGTCTGATTATGATATTATGCAACAGATTGTCGTCATTGTTCACATAATACAGAACGCAGTGGGAGAAATGAATGAATGGCTGTGGTATAGAGATACTTTGGGTGATTTGGTTTCCATCACAAATGCCTTTATTAACCATTGTTTTAACAAAATATAGGTTACATTAAAAACTAAACATAACAATAAATGTATGCTACAGCTGTTCGTGCAAGAGTGGTTAACATTCTCTGCAAAAAGAGAAAAGATATGGACAGCACAGATAAACAGTCAGATGACTGCAGATGTTATAACACAAAAAGGGGTTGCATAGGATTTACAAAACCAAGAAACTCACTTATATCAACTCAGTGCCATACAATGGTTATACATAAGACAGATGTGATTTAGGCTTTCCACAGTGAGAGAAAAGAGAAGGACAACGAATGGAAAACACCTTGGTTAGTAGCTATTCACAGGAGAAGCTTCCTTACCGTATATATAGACCTGCAGCCCTGCCTCCTTCCTTGTTCTCACTCACAGTGCATTAGACCTGCTCTGACTGGGTGTGTTACAATCGTAAGTCGTTCATGATAAAAGTTATCAAACGCCAAAGTGCATCTCGCATTATCTACCTTGCCCAGGTATGTGCCTTTGTCATTGTCTAAAGTCACATGTTTTCTTCATCCATCTACAATCACATTATTTCTTAACAAACAACCACTTGCATTCTTCCAGCGTTGCTTCATGTCTCTAAGTAAACTTGTTTTGATAAGGCAGTGTACAGGGGATTTCCAATATATTCATTTCATTCAGAAATACTGCACACATCAGGGGAAATTCTGATATATCTCACCGATCAAACATCGTTTTGGTTGTGGCATTGCCAGTTTAACATCCAGCCTTGTTTTAAATCATCTCGAAGAAAGATTATTAAATTTAATACTAAGTGTGCTTTAGAATTTCATTCAGGTCGGGCTCATATTTTATCTTCCAATGTCACAGGGTCATCAGATCAAACCTTTACCCTTCACATCTCTCAATTCTGCTTTTAAAATGCTTCAGTATACACACAACATAGAACAGTAATAGGAAGACATTCAATATGAAACATTAACACATTTACATACACATCTATATATCAGTGAGTTCTGATGCAAAATGTTATGTTTACATTGAAGTGAAAATCAAAACAGACCAGAAGCCCTTCATGTTCTCTGTGGTAGGGATGCACCAATAGCAACAGTGGTGTGGGCAATACCAGGTTAAAGAGAGTCACTGGTATATACACCTTCTTAAAACTTAAACCAAAGAGTCACATGAAATGGAACATGGAGAAAGCAACATATTCAGACAGTCATTTGTGTTACTCCCAAACTGTACAGTGTTGACCAAACAGAGCAAATCTCGTCATATGTTAAAATCCAAACAACACAGTCTGTGATGGCAGTGACTGATTGGTATTGATGCATCTCTCTGTACCCCCCTCAGCCTGGATAATGCTTTCTGGTATCGCATGGCATGGATGCTTTAACAAAGTTTACACAGACCAAAGCAGACAATATGCCACTGATTCACCAACACACAGTAAGCTCTGCCGTGGCAAGACCTTTTATATCCACGGTGTATTTAAATAAACAGGTGAGTGAGAGAAACCTAGCTCTGTACACGATAAAGCTAAATGTCGTGAAAGCATTTATCAGCTCAGCTGGCCATCTCTGACTTCAGCAAAACTTCTATTCTAACATCAGGTATAGCATTTAAGTTTCAAAACAAACCATTTCAGACATGGAGACAAACATTACTGATGGCTTCACAGTGGAGCTGCTCCAAAACCTAAGTGGTTACAGGAATAGTCTTTATCCACATCCCAACGTGATGGCCTCATTAAATGGAAAGCCTCCCTCTGAGGCCACAGTGATGTAAACAAAGGACAAAGTGATGTTCAGATCACAGTCAGAGCACAGGAATTAAAAGCACCCTGGCTATTGTTTATTGTTCCTCCACTTGCTGAACTGGAGGCTAAACTTTCTACATGCCTGCAAACAATGTTATTATCATACAACTAAAAAAAAAAAAAAAAAAAGCCTGATGGATATTTGCATTTCAATAAACTTGTTTGCCTACAGCATGCAAGCCTGGATCACAAGTGATCGAGAGCAGGTTCAGATGACTACTCCTCAGTGAATGAATAAAAAACGTATAGATGTTCCATTGTTACATAAGCTGTTGTCTGGAGAGGGCAGACTGGTTGTACAACATCAATCAAGGCCTGTGGTATGGAAATGAAGTAATCAGACAACAGTTTGCCACTTAAGGGTGGAAATGTCAGCCTGCCATGTGGTTCAAACCACTTAGGTCATGTGGGCACAAGGAGCAGCACTAATCTTGCACAGTGGTGACTGAGGATAGAAGCCGGTTAAACACAGTCGTCCGTGTAATAGCTACTTTGTCTGTAGACAACACTGCTCTGTGAAAAACAGAGGTACACAGTGCAAACGAGAACACTAGAATACGCGTCGTGTTTTGAATATTCAAATGTACAATAATACTTTTCTGTTTGAATGTATCTGCTAGAAAATAAATACTGTGAAAATAACATCTGTCTCATAACGATCAGCCTGAAGAAGAAGAGTCTGAGGTAAATTTAACTTTGCAAACAGCTACGAGATGTATTGTCCTTGAGGGGGGACAAACACCAAGTTGGAGGGGTTCATTCAGAAAAGACCGTCCTATCAGAGCCCATTCTTTTGAAATATAGTCTTTATGATTTGATGGATATGTGCATGATGCAGGTAATTTGGGGACTTCTTTTTCTAGAGTTCCACTTTGGACTCAGGTGAGTCCTCCTTGATTTCTGAGTTTGACAAAATATTTAATCTTTTTTAATTCAGCAAAAAATATACAATGGGTGTTGAATAGGTTCAAAATATATGGTTTATGACAAAGTATGGTGTCCCTGGATTGGAAGCCTACAGGTATATAGACACTAGCTAGTTCCCAGAGCCTGTAGACGTTTTAAAATGTAAGTTGATGATGATAACCATCTAATGCATTTAGTATGTTCAAGCCTAGTCGAGAAAATATTGTTCAGCATTCAACGCACAACGTCCCACATCATGGCTTAAAATAAGGCATTTTTCAATGGCCCAACAGCGGGAAATTATACACTGAATTTTTTGAATGAAATGACCTGCCGTCATCTCAGCAGGATGTGTGTATGTCTGCGCTGCGTATGCCCCCCCCCCCCCCCCCACCTGCAGGGGACCACCCCAGGAGTACGCTACTCGCTACTAGGTTCACTCAGCATCTTACATCAGCTAAGATGTGATGCTCTCTGCTTTTCATTAAGCCAGTGTTTTGCACACGAGCAAAACAAACTGATAATTTAAACATACCACCAAATTAATTCACAGCATCTCCTGGAAGGAACAGTGATGCCTGAAGTCGGCATTGCCCGGCACGTTTTCCGTGGCACGTGTTTCTACATTACATAACGTGAACAGAACATGCCCTCCCAAAGGGCACCCGGCTGTACAGCGCCCTGACATCAAGGCAAATAATCTCACAGCATCCCACACCGGGCACCTATCGAAGGCTTACACAGTACTCCTCACCACTCATTCTGCTACCAAATATTTGAATTGTTGTGGGAAATTATTTTCAGTGTCACAGCGTTTGTGTATCCGACAACGGCAGAAAATAATAATCTTAAACAGGCTACAGTCACAATTAAGGTACCCGGGGATCAGTTACGCGCATATTACGCACACAGTGTGCCACTGCAGACGGCAAAGCTCAGATAAAGTGAATCCATCCATTCTCCCATTCCCGCGGCGGGGACATCTTGAACCGGTGACGCCGCACTTTGTAGTTGTTCCCGTTATTATTGTCCCAGAACTCTTGGCCGCCGACACAGTATTTGATTGCAAACTGCAATGTGCCTCCGTTGTCGAGGTAGGTGGGCATGACGATCTTGAAGCGGAACTTATCAGTGACACCGTCGCTTGAGCTAGGCACATAGGACGCCAAACTGTCCATAAATGTTATCCAGTTGTTTAGAGAATACCGCAAAGAGACACTTTTTTCGAAAGCCAGATTCAACACGCGCACAAACCCGGAGAGGCTGAACTCGTCCGCCTCAACGCTCTCCAACAGCACTTTCACCTCCCTCACTTTCTGCTCAAAGCCGGGTAGTGTGCCTGGGTTGGTGAACTGCAACTCCATGAACACAGACTGCGCGGGGGGCCGGGGGAATTTTGTTTCCAAGTGATTAAGGTGGAGGGGTCCTTTGGGGAGTTTTGCCAGTATGCGCTCCGGGACCTCTGGCACATCTGTGTCGTCAAAGTGCTTCACTGAAATGAGCTCCAGGCCCAGGGAGTCGGCGAAGCGGACCTTTTTCTGACTGGTTGGACTTCTGCTGCGGGAGATCTCTAACTTTGCTCTCTCTGTGGGTGTAGGCAGCGACTTGCACCTCCGACGCAGACTTGGACTCTGTGGAGGCTTGAGGAAGATCTCTCTGCCCCGCGGTCTCTCGTCCACCACGGGGCTCTCGATGGGCTCGCAAGTACCGTTCAACCTGTCAAGATCCTCCCCATCTTCCAGCCGAGGGTTGGCCGCGGCCAGGCTTCCGAACAGTCCAGCTATGCAGCTGTAGTTCCTCGGCAGGCAATTCTTTGGGGGCAGCATGACTACGACACTATGCGAAGACTCCGCTTCCATAAAACGCAGCAGACCCTGCAGCACAGAGCCGGAGTGGTCGTGATGGCAGAGACCGGCGTGTCAAGAGATGGAGCCGTCAGGTGTCAGTGTTCCCCCTCTCGGATAGGTGCTCCAGCTGCGTCAGACGCTGACACTCTGCAGCTCTGGACCAATAAACCAAGCTGCGGATGTGCGCCAGCAAAGTGCGAGTTTGCTCCTGCAGATGGGTCTTTTTACATTTCGACGTGTGAAGAATATATCCCACTGGCAGCTCATTACAAAAAGAATACAAAGTGAGCACTTCCCTCTTCGCGGCGATCACTGCTCGGCTCCATTTTCATGTGGTGAACCAGCAGGGTCCCCTCTCATCTTATATAAACCTGCAGGGGCCAGTTTGACGTCTGCAGGAGCTCTACGTGCAGAACTGAACGTAGCAACTAACCAAAATGGTTTCCTCCTACACAAGTGCGAAACCGGTTAAGTTTCCCGTTTTCACAGTGAGACAGTATTCTAATTACTGACCTACAGAAAAAAATAACACACACTTTGAACACATTTGATATTTTAACACATGAAATTGGGCATTTTCTGACAACGCCTGACTGAAGACAGTGTGACAGTTCAGTTGGGTTTATTCATACAGACAGTTTCTTATACGTCTTTAAACTGTTTCTCTGTATTGTGTTCGATTGCTATGCGCCTCACCGGATCACCGGGGTTGGGGGCGGGGACGGGGGGGGGTGTTTTATTGCATAACAGAGCTGTAATAGTTCCTCCGGAGCGCACCGGGCTGCAGCGGAGCCCCGCCCCTTTCATGGCGTCACGGCCTCCCGTGCAGCCTCTACGGGTTGCCGTGGCGACGGCGTTGCAGCTCGCCTCTGAAGGCATTCAGCGCTTCAACACTTGACTTGTGTTTGGGAAAAACTGTGTCGACCAGAGGGAGAAAAAACAGGCATGAATGGAGCTTTCTGCTGTGGCGTCAGTGATACAAACCCATTGAAAATGCTGCACGGATTCACATTGATTCCTGGGTGAGTGAGGGCTGGAGTAGATGGTTTTCAAGCTTTCAAACAAAACGTTTGTGTGACTTAAAGAACTCAGCAGTGTAGCTGGCTTATTTGATACACTTTTCTAGATACCACCATGTGTGCATGAGCTAACTGCACAATGGCGACCGTAGAAGAAGTGGAACACACAGCTGTGAATGGACCAGAGAAGGAGCTTCCAGCGCAGGAGGACGCAGTGGGAGAGCAGCCTTACAAGACACCAGATCGGAGACACGTCGATGCCCTTCTGGATATTAGTGAGGAGGACTTCTTGAAAGACCTGGAGCCGTATGAGTATCATGGTTACTCTGGTTGGGAAGAAGCTGTAAGTGAATGAATATCTTCGTTACTGTCTGCCTTTATCTGATGTAGTTAATGTTACCTTAAAGTCGGCTAAGTGTCCTCTGTCAGTCTGGAGTCTGTGGCAAAATGGTTTAATGTACATTTTGAAATGTAAAGAACAAACATCTGATTAATTTCACTCCCGCTGGCTCTTATCTAAATGGTATTTTGTGTGATATTTGTACCGATATTGACATAATTCCTACTATCATATTTTAATTCTAATTTGGACTTGGCACAATAATTCTTTTAATGTGTATTAAACACATCAAAACTGTTGTTTTCATATTTAACATGATACTTAATTTTAAAACAGGTCCAAGGTTGGGCCAGAGTTGCTCCACTGAGCTGCATACTTTTGACCCAGAAGAGATGCAGGAAACCGAAGCATAAGGAGGCCGACACTCCGGCCCCCTTGTCTGTTGACCCAGCGATCTCAAACAGCATTACGGAGCACCGCTGTGAGTCTCATGTGCCTAACAGCTTTAAGAAATCCGTGCCGTTAAACCATCACACGGGATCCTGGAGCACAGCTGCTGCGGCAGCTCTGCCCACAGATGCCTCAGAATGGCCCGTCCACAATGCAGAGCAGAAAACAACAGCAAATCTCTTACTGGAGGAACAAATAGAGGAGGAAGGGATGCACAGAAAGACTCCTTTGCAGAACAGGCCTGCTAAGCCTCAGAAACACTGCCACAGGTCCAATAATACAGTGGTTCCCATTAAAAACTTCACATTCTTACCACCGATTGAATCACCACTCCTGAATCCTCTGAGAGTGAGTGGTAAGAAGGCTCCAGAGGGAGACACCGCAGAGGAGAACTGCTTCATGTTTGATAAGAACGGGACGAGAGGAACAAGAGTGGACCCTGTTGCTAACCCTGAGCTTCCCACTCACTCTGCATGCCTGACCTCCAAGTACCAAACATGTCAGCATAACCCCCACTTGTTCTCTGCTATACACGTGTCTATCCCCAAACGTGACACAGCGCACCGCACGAGCTTCTCAATGGGCAAGAGCCTCACAAAGGCCCTCCACTCCGGTTCTGCAGCAGGTGCACAAGCCCGTATGCGCCCCAGCAAGACCATGTGTGCTGTCAGGCTGTATGAGGGCTGTGAAATAAATGTTTGACATGACTGCTGATATGCAATAATTTGAAGCTCTCAGGTTCAACCAAGTAAGAACAACCTGGTTTATCTTATTTTATATCATGCAAATATTTCCATCAAAATAGTTTGTTGGAAGAATAGATTCAGTGTATGAGCCATGTTTATAAGAGTAACTTGTTGCAAAGGTTATTCATTTAGTTCAGTCTGGCATTACATTTCAGACCACACGACCCCCACAAGTGATTTTTCAGCTCTTCTAGTTACCTAGCAATGGTGCATCTACCTCATAGGAAACCTGCTTTGCACTTTCTACTACTTTAACTTCAACCACAAGCTACAGCTGTCAGAACTGTTGCACTGTATCCTGTGACTCTGCAATGATGATGATGTCAACTGTTGCCAAACTATAGCATCTGCTCTCAAATTTAAACCTTTTCAACTTGATTTTTATATGGGTCAGTGGGTAATTACTGGTGATTGCGGATGGGTTCTGAGTTATGGACTGTACAGTGGTTATCAGTGCAGTGTTACACTGAGATCCTGTGTATCATGTTGTCTTCAAAGGTCAGCCAATTACTGTAACATTATTTACAACTAGGAGGATCTTGTTACCATGCTTTATTATGCTACCTCTTTGTTGTTTAGCTGCCCTGTGAAGTAAAAATAATCTGCTTAGTGGGACTGTTCTATAGGCAAAAGGTTGACCTAATTAGACACATTTCTCACCTAAATATGCATGTACATTAAAACAAGTTATTGAAAACCGACTTGTAAAGAGTTTCCATATCCAGCACAAGCTGGTTGAGTGCAATGTTTTATTCTTTGACCATTGATCTGTAAGTGACAACGACCACAATATACACTTTCCAGCAGTTTTTATTAAGAGCATCTGTAGTGTAGTTTCACAATTAATAAAGGCAACCATCAGATCTACACATATAGGCAACAGTAACTAAAATTCTGCTAAAACAAATATCTTGTGCTGGGAAAATATACGCATGCACTCCCAGCAGAGAGGAAATAAAGCACGGTAACTGACACTTGAGACTGACAAGGCTTCTACACATAATTCTCTTTTAAGCAAGGCATTTCCCTGTGCTACTAAACCAGCAGGGAGCAGCTATGCTGTCTCTGAATTCAAGAACCACTAACTAGAAGTACTTAACTCAACACAAGAAATGCTGAAATTTAATATGAGTGTTGAAATCCTTATCCAAAAATCCAAAATCCTAACAGGGGAAAATTATCCTTAAACTGTTTTGATGTAATGGGGGAAAAAAAATAAAATAAAATAAAATATATATATACAGGACATGTAATACTTGGGCACAGTGTCATGTTCTGTACATTCTTCAGTTTCTGCAAACATCTATAAACCGGAACAGCATCAACCATCCGTCCGTAAAAATAGTGTGAAGGCGTCAAACAAATTCTCTTCAATAAAATGCTGCATAGCATTATTTTCACGTGACAGAACAGAAATCTTTCCATATGAACTATGGAGAACGATCAGGGACATTCCAACAGTTCATGCAACCATGATGGAGACACAAATACTTCATGGATGAAACATGCAACGACCAAAACAAAAGGTTTGTAACAAATTTTTCAGTGTTCATCTTCCAAAACGTATGCTAGAATAATTCTGTTAATGACTATAAAGCAGCAAATTGTCTTACACAACTAAAGCTAATACTTGAATTAAGGCACCACTGTAACAAAATTAATAAATAATCAAGGCTTATCGCTCTAGGTTCCTTAGTAGAACATAGTCTGCATGTGGTGCCGGTGCTTCATGAGGTAACTCAGTGCAACAGTATAATGGAAAACATAATTAAAAGTTTAGTTGCTTGGACAAGAGAAAAATAATGGTGGAGAATCTGATGATTTTAACAGAAGATATTCAACAGGACTCCGTTTCAGTCAAAATCAGGTACAGACAAGAACTCTATGCTAAACCTAATCCACTATGCATTTCTGTACAGTAACATTTCTGGATCACTCGAGCACTGAGTACTGCTACTGTATACACTTACACCCAGCTAATGAATAAGTCAAAGACAATGACAGCCTAATCTGCTTACTGACTTGAACTGACTGCTTAGCTAGAGAGGCCCAGACACAAAAAAGTGTTTTCACAACATTATACCTCACAATCACAAATCCAAGAAAGGTGTGCAACAACTGACAAGACATAAACATTTCATTTTAACTTGTGCCACATCTGTATGAGTAACCATATGCTTCAGAGATGCATTTTAGCGATGCTGAATGATGCCTCGTTCACGGTTGAAGGCCTTGTGGGGTTTTATTTTTGAAAACAAAGCTGAGGTTCTCACTGGTCAAGTTTTCCACTGGCTGCAAAGCTTGCAGGATGTAATTCAGGGTTTATATTCCTGCTGCCGCTGACAAGGCAACATAAATGGAGGCAGCCATCAAATGCACAAGCTGACAGTAGATATTTCATGCTTCTGTGCTGCCGACAGAGTGAAGGCTTCATGCACATTTACGAACATACGTAAACTAAACACGCAGTGCTGTTTGCTGTACAGCTGAGATGAAGCTGTTTTCATGCTGTCTATGCACGTCTGAAAGCTGTCATACAGCGTGACAATTTTACAAGCCTTTTCTTGACAGTCACACACAGCTGAAGATGTCATCCCTTTTAAGTGCAGATCTAACAATGATGAAATGTCGAGTTTTTTAATCTGCTAGTAAGACCAAACAGTGAAAACCAGTCACGGTGGTTATACACTGAAATATAGAAGTAAACTGGCATTTCAGACAAGACACGTACAATATGTTACTTCATGTGCAAATAAATATGTAAACTGTCACGGGAGCTGATAATTCATGTCCGTTGAGCTAATAAAGTGCAGCGGAGCTGTCAGGATATATACCTGGAAAGGCTCTGGACATGGTGTCTCCAGTGGAATGTTCAAAGACATTTTCACACACCTCTTACTGCTGAGACTGTGGTCCGCTGGAGGACAGTGTAGACTGATTCCTCTCGTAGCAAGAGGCAGACATGAGAAACCTGTGCTGCAAAAAGCTTAGGCAGCTTCACTAACAGGGTTTCAGCTGTTGGGCTTCTCAGGGTGCTGAAAGAGAGCACAAAGCTCCTCACATGTCTGGGTTTCCACGGAGCTGAAATGGGACTCCATATTCCACGCCAGGTCAGCTGACAAGAAGTCATCCATGACAGTTTGTGTTTCGTTGCTTGTCAGGAAGAGATGTCCGAGGCCTTCTGCCTGGCTGGTCACAGTCTGCGTCTCTGTGCTGTTCAGCAGCCTTGCATGCTCACCCTGACTGACAGGGGTCTGAGCAGAGAGGCCTGTGGCAAATGAAGGCAGATCTGTCTGTGTTTCTGTATCTGAGGACTCTGTGCTCATGGAAAAGCTGGAGTGTCGCAGAATGCTGCTCAGGGGCATGTGGCTTCCGGCGCTCAGCAGGAAATTGAGGTCAGTCTGAGTTTGAGTATCAAATAGCTCCAGATCGCTGGCTTGGGTTCGACTTGGTCCCTCGCTTTGGTCCAGTTCATCCATCAACAGGAAGTCTGTCTGGGTCTGGATGTCCAGAGACTCCAGCGGCGTGTCACCACCCAGTCCTCCCAGCTCACTCTCCTCTGTCTGTGTCTGGATGTGCACAGCGTTGAGAAACTCTTCAAAGTCAAAGTCAATGCTGTTGTGTTGCTCCTGAACAGAGCCCAGACCTGACCCACAGCCTGCAGAGGCCTCAGTGAGCACCTGGTGGCCTGACATGCTGTCAGACAGAATGTTTTCTAGGTCACTTAGCAAAGTTATTGTTTGGGTCTGGTTGTCTGCCATGTTGTTTGAGTTGAGCTCATCTGTCTGCACCCCAAAACACATACCACCCGGCGACTTTGACTCTTCATACATGCTTCCTGCAGCAGTGAGGGTGTCATCTATGTCCAGAGCAGTCTGGGTGGAGACACTGAGGGAGTCACTGCCAAATAGGTCAGAACACATGATAGCCTGGTCCTGAGCCTTCTCCTCTGACTGGGGCATGGCAAAGTATGTCTGTGTCTGCCTGGTTTTGTATGGGGGCACAGATGAGGAGGAGCAAGAAATTTGGCTCATACATTGGCTGTCTGTCTGAGCTCCAATGGAGGATGTGGCTTTGACCCGGGAGGAGAATGTCTGTGTTTCAACACTGACTGGCAGGAGGACTTGGGCACTCACGCTGATGTCTGTTTGGGAGCAGGACGACACAGAGGACTCACCCACCGGGCACAAGCCTATTCCCTCCCCAACCCCGAGTCCTGTGGGCATTTTTGACAAGTACGATTTGTCTGTCTGAATGGTGGTGGAGGTGCTTCTCCCCCGTTGTCCTGCCAGGCTGCTAGCTGAATCTTCTGTGCTTACAGGGTCTGGGCTAACCTGCACTCCTGTGCTAATGGGCCCCTGGCTAGAGCGGGAAGTGGGCATGCTATCCTTGAAACCCATACTCTTAGCATCAAGTTGTGGTACCACAGCTCCCGTGGCTTGTGCCAGGAGGTGAAGGGTGCTGACGGAGCCTTGGCTGTCCACCGCCAGCACGACCGACCTCAGAGCACCGCTCTCTGTAGATGGAAGAAGGACTGGCAGGTGGGCCAGTTGCATCACAGGAACACTGACCAAAGCCATCTTGGGCTTTGGTAGGAGCAACTTCTGGAGGTTCTTACGGGGGTTGGAGTTCTGATTCACTGAGTCTGGGATGTGAACAGTTGTATCAGAAGGGAAAGTAGTCTCTGTCTGCTCTTTACTAGCAACCATGATCTGACAGGTCGACTCACTGGTCTTGACCGTTTCAGAGCCACTTAACAGTCTCTCCATCTTTCGCTTTTTTACTGGAGGAATTCTGTAAAAAAAAAATAAAACAGATACAGAGAAGGTCAGAATAAATTTTTAGTTAAACCCAAAGCGTTTCAGTATTAATCATTCAATATCATGGTGGTTCATGCATGTACATGCCTGTGTTCTGTCGGAATCTCGTGGCCTGTCCTGTAGATATGTGAGAGCAGTGCAGCTCTACTAGCATAGGGGCAGCCGCATGTACAGTGGTAGGTCTTCCCACAGTCTTCTATGTGCCTCTTTAGGTCCCACTCTGTGCTATAGCCATTGTTGCACTTGAAGCACTTGTGTTTCTTCTCTGCATGCATCTTCATGAAGTGCTAAATTGAAACAGATCAGAGAACATGATAACATCGGGTCATTATCAATGTAAAGAATGTAGAGCTTTTAAATAGCACACATTATTATTATTCTGTGACTTCTATGACTGTGACTGTGTCGTTAGGGCTTTAATCACATTTTGTCATGAATGAATATTAATAAACTTGATGTAAAGTAACAATGCACACCGGGTAAGTGGGTCTGATGAAGAATACACTCACGCAATGCTCCTCCTTGTCTACAATTCTTGACCAAAAACGGACAGAAGAGAATATCTGACTCAGCACGTACAGACGCTAAGTCTTACTGGAATATTTCAATGTTTTTAGACAACTGTTCTGTCTGATGTTACGTCAAGTAAAGTACATTAAACATTTGTTTCATTTGAAGAGGCTTTGAGTCATACAGAAAATGAAGGCTGGTCTGTATGACTTTAAACTCACTTCATCAAATATGATTTCTTTTCATTCAAAGCCTGTGAAGTTCAGTCAAAAGCTCAGAGTCTGGCTGCTTAAAACCACTTGGGCTAAGGTTGCCCTTAAATTTTCATCTAAGGATGCCTAAGAAAAAGAATTAGTTGCATAAAATCGCCATAAGTATTTGCCTAAGATGTTGTAAAAGAAAACCCTTTGATCTGTAAGTTTTTGCTCTGAGCTACTTAAACATTCCCTTATGTGTTGCTAGTCCTTAGTCCTTAGTAATTTTTTACTTAGAAAAATGTAAAGGACCCATACATCTTCTGCTTGTGCATATTTGTTGCGACTGGGTTAAATTTACTTTGGATCATGCGTTTGTATGTTCCACATTGTTTGAGGAGAACAACATTGTCCAGTTTGGCTTTCTTTTTATACTCTCTTAATAGTCCGTTTCGTAGACGCTAGCTAACACTGGCAACAATGCTGTCAAATAATGTTAAAAGATGATGATGTGAGTGAAGCATAACCACAGTAACCGAAGTGCACATGTGCTGTATTGTGACAATAAGTACAGTGAAAGCCTTATTCTAAACACTTAGGCAAGAAGACACCTTAAGAGGCTGCCGCTCCTAAATGAATAAATATTTTGCATATGGGACAAACTTATGTTTGAAACTGAAAGGGTAGTTCACGGAGCCAGGCAGTGAAACTTTGCAGGAGGGGTTAAAGATCTAAGAGGATTTTATTAAGTACAAGTACCCTAATGAATCATGCAAACAGTACTTAGCACTAACCAATAAGTGTCTGCAGAAATGTGGTATTTGGGCACAGATAAACTCAGGATTGCATCACTGCTGTAAAATTGACTTTTGTAACATATTTGGTGATGAATAATGCATGAGGATCTATTCCACAGAAATGAGACCACATCATTTTACTCCACTGGTGGTATGGATAGGATTGCAGGTCACTGTAGGAAAGGCTTACTTGTTTAACCAGGGAGAACTGGGAGAAGGGTCTGTTTGGCCCCCTGGGACAACCCTCAATGGGACAGCAGTAAAGCTTGAGTGAGCCCTTCATGTCCTTTCTGACCGTGGGATTGACCATACCATCCTGAGGGGCAACAATGCAGATGAAAGACAAAGAGAGACACAGGAGAAAGATTTTTGCATTTTAGGTGATAATATGAGGTACTATAGTGAGTGTTAAAGAAAACCACAAACACAATCGAGTGAAGTTTTAAGTTAGCTGTCCAACACATTTACCTTTACCTCAAGATTTTAGCTGAAAAAATTAGGTTTTACGTGACCTACAACATTTCTTACAATAACTGCTGTAAAAGGCATTAAATGTCAACTACACCATACACCTAAAAATACAAAAAGTTGCTTTTTATACTAATTTTTTAGTCATATTTCAAAGGCAAAAGCAATGGTTGTACATTGCCTTGCTTTCCTTCGTCACTGTAGGTAAATATGATGTGCATTAAAAAGATAACCTCATGTTCAGTACACTGTGTTTTACATAACTGCGAAACAAATTAATGAGCATGGGAGCACACTGGATTTAACAGCTTTCTGTACCACTGCTCCTCTTTTAGTCCCAAGGCAGACTTGCTAAAGCAGCTGTCAACACAATATATATTTAAAGTCACTAGCAGCACATTTATCAGAGAAAACAGCAGCACTTTGAATGTACCCTGAATGCTGAAAACAGACAAATCCATCACGCTCCATAACAGTCATTAATACTGCAGCCTTCCAGTGGTCAAGGTCACCTCCATCTGCTGTTAACATTGGAGGGAGCAGGACAGCTAAAGCTGGCAAACACCCTGTGGCTAATCATAAGGAGTTAGCATAAACGGGCATTTCACTAACAATTAATGTTGGGAGTTGGCTTCAGCTACATCATCTAGCCATAGGCTGAAGTCTGAGTCATGTCAAGACATTATTTGTCATCAGTCAGCAGCTGGATGTGGCCAGATTCACTGCCTTTGCCACACCAGGGTCAGTCCACAGCCTTTTAAATAGCAATCGTTCTACGAGACTGTACAATATAATGATATGTCAGGGTAATAGTTCAATTCTGTTCCTCCTTGCTGCTGAGGTGAGTGATATGAATAGGAAGACAGCTAAAAGCCCTGCCAAAACAGTCACATTAGACTTATTAAAGGAGTCTGAATTGGGCTGAGTGAGCGAGCTCAAATGAAATGCATCAGTCTTTATGACCAGTAAGAGACTTTTAGAGAGAGCGATCAACAAATACATTACTGCTGTGCAACGATGCAGTAGAGCAACAGTGGTGTGAAAGTGGACGTAATACAAACAGAAATGATGTCCCACGTGAGGCCTCATTCCTGCAGTCTGACTTGATGAATAATGGAGATTAAGCATAGAGTGAGCGATTCCAGCATTTAAGAACTTTGTCATCGTGTCAACCATGAAATCATTACCACTGCTGACGAGTTTCACACAGCTGCTGACTCCCTTTAAAGACACAGTGTGTGACGCAAATGTGGCTGCACAACGAAAAATCAAAACACATGATTTCAATCTGCTGTTACTCAAAGTAGCTGACATGTCTTTTAGTAGAAGGATTGACGGTGAACATAGATATTCAACGTTTCCTGTAGCTCTCAAATGTTTCTTTACACCAGTAATGTTTAGGCACTGAGGTAAAATAGGTCCATATTAAATTAAGACTAAGTAACAGACTTAAACTTTGCAGCTCAGCTTTATATGATAGAACCATTAACTGGGCCTTTAAACGCTCTTCTAGCTGGGCAACATGGACTACCTCTGAGAGCTAATTCAAATTCTCACATTCACCTGTTTTAAACAAAGAGCTTAGTCTACTGCAGGACAAAAGGCAGCCTTTCCCAGCATAGGACTTCATTCATGGAGGGGAAACAGTGATTTACTGGCTCCCAGTCCAGTGACAACATAAGAACCAGAGTCAAAAGACTCAGACTTTGGTCCAGAGCTGCAACAATTAATCAAATCATTGATTAGCTGTCAACTATTATATTATTTACCAACTATTTTGATAAATGATTCATTGATTTGAGTGTTTGTTTGTTAGACCCTCTAAATTCTCTAATTCCAGCATTTTAAAAATGAATATTATCTGGTTTCTTCTCTCTATAAAAGTAAAATAAATATATCTGGGTTGCGGACAAAACAATATATTTGAGGATGTCATCTTGCGCTCTGGGAAACACTGATGGACATATTTCACCATATTTTATAGACCAAGCAGCAAACTGATTAATCGACAATGAAAATAATAGTTAGTTGTAGCTCTACTGAAGTCCAAATTCTGTGTCTGGCTCCACTTTGCTGAACGTTCAGCGATGGAAGACGACTGTTTACGAGACTCAGGCAGAAAAAAGTGGACACGAAGGTGAAGAGATCATAACATCACAATGATAAACAGACTTACACACTACTAGTCAACATGAGATGCTCCCCAAATTTGTGTCCAGAGCTACAAACTACGGACAGTCCACCAGATGAAATCTAAGCGTGTAGCTTGGTATGTATGGGAAAATGCAGTAAGCATCATCACGTGCGATACAAATCAGCAACTGCATGACTAAGAAACGTTAGCTAGCTCCAATGTAGCTAGCTTGCTAACGACAAACTCAACAGTTACTAGGCGAATGTTACGTAGCTTCGCTGACATCAAAACTACGTTAACTTTTCCCGAACGAAGATGTCGCGGTTGCTAAGCATCACTACTGAGTGTTAGCTACAACCAATTTATTATGGATGACTTGCGTTTTCCAGTTTCATGACAGTGCTCTCACGAGGGGGTTAGCCAAGTTAGCATAGCAGTTCCGTACAGCCCTGACCCGTATGAAAATTAACCAGCTTCTGAAAGCGTTTACCTTTATTCTGTGTGACTTAACAAGATGCATGTTCAATGCAGGTGTGTTGGGCAGAATCTTGCCACATCCTTCCACGGTGCAGAGGATGTTCGTCCTCACTTCTTTGGTTAGCTCCGTAATGGTAGGTTTTATTATTTCCCGTGACTGCGACAGAGACTCTTCGTGACATTTCGGACCGTTTGTTGCAGCGTTATCTCTGTTATTCGCCTTGCTCGTTGCAGACGCAGCCATGTTTCTGTGTTGACAGTCCATCCTGTGTTTGGCAGAGAGCCGCACAGCAGCATTGAATGCACAGTGACATCCCTCCCTCAGCTTTGCCTGAAAGGCTGCTTCGCTACCTTTCACCGAACGGACTTTTGGACAGATTAGCTACGCTACATCCGGTATACGCATACTACTTCCGTTTTTCAAAGTTAAGGTTTACCATCAGACTTTAGTTTTCAAATGTGGCAGATTTTCTTGTAAATATGTAAATGCCTGTGGCTGAGTACGGTGACAGTATTTTAAAATGTATTGCTCTACCTTATACACAGTCTGCGTTTTAAGCTCAAAGTGCTTATTTCAATGCTCAATATTTCTTTTTATGTAAACATCACAGATCTGTTTATATGCAGAATAGGTCAGCCTCTAAGTAATAAGAAATTGCAGTACAGATGATGCTGAAATTTAGAAACAGTATCACCATTACATAGCTTGTCCATCAAGAATTGCCCCACTCATCACATGGCTCAATTAATTCTGACTCAATTGATTTTGTTTTTCCTTTTGGGTGGTATCACAGGCCTACAGGATAACCTGCAAACCTGCACACACTGTAGACCCACGTCATCTGGCTAACTCAAGTGCTGGAGCCTCATATTAGCTTTAGCTAGACTTAAGGATTCATTTTAGTAAAGAGAAGTAAGACTGGATTTTGTACCCCATCTTTTATAGTGTAGTTATGTGAGGAAGGAATCTCTTCACTGCAGGTATGAACAGGAGAAACCAATAACTCTTTTAGTGTAAGTACACATGAAGAGACACTGAGGTTTTCCTTGTGGAACTGACAGGCTGTGGCCCTCGTCCAGCAAATGAGATGCCTCCATGGATTTGGTGTCAAACAGAGCGGGTCCAAATTTCTGTGAGTGGTGCACTGTCAAGATGGGTCAGCAGCTGTAACTGTTTTAAAATGGCTGAGGTGAGCGAGCAGGTTCTTCTTTTTTGTTTTTCATTCTTTTTGTAATTATCGCCACAGAGGTCATGAATTTGTGCTTTTAGCCAAACAAAAAGAAACAAAAACTCTGTAGTGTATCTTTGTGTAACTGATATGACCCAATACAAATTCTGGAATATTAACTCATATGTGGGTTGAAATGACACCAAGAAGGCACAAGTTACAAACTTTAAGAGTATTAAAAATCCTGCTTTTATTTTCATTTTGGACATATCTAGCATTTGATGATAGTAACATTCTCACCGACATAAGATAAGAAATGTCAGTTATCTATTGTAAATAAATTAATACATGACATACATAAACTGAGCAAAGCATGGGTGGACTAGACATAGCAGAAGCAAGAACAGGCAACACTGACTGTGAGTCTTTAAATCAAGGGTCTGTCAGCAATCAGGTCTGTGGTTGCCGCATTTGTGAGGAGGGACCAGGGCCATTGTCTGTGATGACAAAATAATTCTTTCCTTTCAGGGGAATAGATGAGAGCAGAGGTGTGACAGGGGTGGAGGCAATTCCTGTCAAATATAAAAATACATTAGTTTCAACAGACTTTAAAATAAACTAATCACAACTATCTATTGGACAGATGGACAAAAATCCCTTTATTACAAAACAACTCCTGTAATTCACTGATCATGACATATTCATGATAGAGACACTACAGTGGGGATATTCCCTCTAGTGTATGTGTATGTGCCCTCTTGTGGTCATCTATGGAATTGTCTGTATTATGAAACATTCAGAATTGTTTACTGTTCTTCTGAATTTCAGTGTTAATATCGCTTCCTTCCAAAAACACAGATGGTTTCTTTTGTGTCTGTGGCTAACACATTCTTGTTACCTGAGGATGCACAGTGTCTGAGTGACTCCAGGAGGTTGGTACTTGCAAATTTGACAACACATCTGAAGGGCTCCTCTCGCTCTGTCATGGTCTTATTGGTGTGGTCTCTGAATTTCGTCTCCAGCTGAGGAAAGATGAACGCAAAACATAATTCAGATGATCACAGCCCAGACTGATGATGAACTTTTGCATCTTTGACCTCATATAGTAAGACAGAGACTTGTGCCCTTTGTCTCTTTAACTTTGATATTCAACTACTAGTATTTTAAACACAAGCATGCTTCAGTCTTCAGGGTACCTTGTAAACTGCAGACTGTAGTTGAGGTAACGTCCCATCACCAAAGGCCTCACAAGCCATCTGAAATCTGTTTACTGCAGGCCCAGCTTGCTCTTTTTCTACCCGTGGGTCTGTAAATACAAAGAAAGCCAAATAAATGAAATCCAAGTGCAGAATTCCACTAGAAGCACACATTAAGGTCGTATAAATTAATATAATAATATATAAACAGTAAGTTTAACAACCAAACATATAACAAATTATACATTTCAGTCAGACTAAATGATTTGACAACATACTTGAGACAGTTTGGTTCTTCTCTCTAAGAGGGCTGGGATACTTAGTCGGGAACACCTAGAAAACAAAAAAACACAAACAACAAAATCAAAATCTTCCCAGAAACAAAATTCTGAATATACATCAGTTCAGTCTCAGTGTTTATATGAACAACTATCTTCCACAGTTGGGCTTTTCATAATAAGAAATCTTCATCAGGGGTTACAATAAATCAACACTAGTCACACAAACTTGATTTGTGGTGTAGTCAAAAACACTTTCTTGATGTTTTTGGACCGTACCAAGTGCTGGTTGTGTAATGACATGATAATTCTGTCCATACTCAACCAGTCAGACAAACAGTAAGGTTACAGCAAACCTCCACTTAAACTTTACTATCCAAACCAGTCATTTGAAAGTGAAAACATCCAAGTGCAAAGGTCAAACATGGACCTGGAGGTAGTTCTGCAACATACCTGACGTTTACAATAGATTCCCTTCAATGACAAATATCTACTGTACGTAGGGATGAAATATTATATGAAGCTTTCCAGAGTTTAATAAACATAAATCAAGCTTCTTAGTCCCCTACAAAAAGTGAAAGTTTTAAGGATAGTTAAAACTTAACTACACCTAAAATGTGTTTAAACTACATTTAAAATATGCAATTTGATGCCATGTTCATAAAGGGTAAACATGGCAGTTTACATTTGTCTTGGCAGTGGTTATCAAGATCAACTGTGGCTCAGGAGGTAGAGCGGTCATCCACTTATGAGAGGGTTGGTAGTTTGATCCCTGGTGTTGGCAGTCGACATGTTGAAGTATCCTTAGGCATGAAACTGATCCCCTTTACCAACAACGCAATTTTAATCCAAAAACAGAAACTCTCCAGTACACGACAGCAGAGCTCAGTGACAAACAGTTAGAAACACTCTGGAAAATACAGAGCTGTGTGTGGTTTAAGGTAACTAGGAAATGTGAAGATACAGTCTTATACTGCTATAATCACAACAGGCCTACCTGTTGATAATGCTTCATCAGCAGGTCCCTAATGGCAGTGAGTTTCCGTCCACTGAGGTTAGCATCCTTAATAGTTTGATACCTGGTGGACAGAACCAAGGCCTGAAAAAGAGCATCACTCTCTTAGAGGGGAATCGAAAGACAGAAAAAAAAGAGCAACTGTACAAACAATGTCAAGGATCAGACAGAAAAGTCATTCCGTACTTGGGATAACAGAGGCTTCTGCGCTGACGTCAGGCTGGTCACAAAGACATAAGGGGTTTGAAGATAGTGAACAACATATGTCGGCCTCAGGTGGTTGGGCCGAGAGAAACGGTCTCCCCACGCAATCCGAATCCACACAGCTTCATCTGTGTGCTTTTTTATTTTGATAGACACCTTGAATGCAAAGTGAAACGCAGGCTATTACCATACAATGTTTAACACATAAAAGGTTGATGCAACTATGTGATTAGTAAGATTTTGTGACTTATGTGAGGAGGAATATATCACTTACAGGTCTCACAAGCTCACTGAGGTGAGCTTTAAATTGCTCTTTGAACTGTGTCAGCTCTACAGAGTGAGCATCATCTGGAAAACAGAAAATCACAAACATGCATCAAAAAAAGGACACAATTTAAATTATTTCATCCAAATACAGAACGACCAAAGAATGTGTGTGACGCTGCCAGACAATGTGCAGAAATGTTATCCTTGCTTTATATAACTGAAAAACACGTGATGACCCAGACTCCTGCATCCTGTTATTTGACTGATCAAAGTTACCAAACATTCAACCAGAAAGAAAAGTCTGATCCCACGATCCCATGACTGTCTGCCAAAAACTGTTTCTATTGGCCAGTTTAAAGGTCTGCAGCTGCTTTTATCTGGATCAAATGGTCCTAATGTGCAAATATACAGAACATTAGGTCTGTGGTTATAGCAAATGTATGTTTTTGTGAAACTTTAACATTTCTTGTAACCAAAAAAATCACAATTGTGGCCAAAGAGGTGTTTGCAGTTTATAGCACAATAAGTGCTTACAGGCAACCCTGCACTATTGTTTCTACTGTTTATATGTGCTCAATATGTATAATGTCCCTGTTTAAGCCTATATTTGGAAATTACACTGCTTAACTATTCAACATGAATTAAAGAATGGTCAATTATGTAAAATAAAGGAAATATCTCTTTTGCAATTATCCGTATGACTGCATTATTTTATCTGCTAGATTATAACCAATCCAATGATTTTTGGCAGTTTAAACATCTTTGAAACAGACGAGCCTCCATGGCACAAGTTCTAACATACCTTCAGGGTCCACGAGCTGCAAGGAATGCCACATGCCCTGGTTTGGATTGTCAATGAAATCTGAGAGACAATGTGACACAAGAGGCACCATTAGAGGGCATGGTATGATGTGACGAACGTAGCTAAGATGCCTTGGCTTTCAGCCCAAATGAGAAAACTACTGCATCTGACTTACATGTCATCTCAAGCTCTGTGATGTGTTTAACTGTCCAGCCATTTTCCTGCAAAGAAAACAGGTGAGGTTAAAAGACAGGAGGTCCACAGCAACGCCCGCTACACCCAGATGAAGCTGATTCCTATTGAAGAACGTTGAGAAGAGACGGTGAATTTCAAGCTAACATTAAACGTGCTAAGTTTCTGTACAACGATGGGTTTCACGACCAACTTCAGCAGGAATCTTGACAAAGAACGCATTGTTAGTTAACTACGATCTTTTCACACTGTATATTAAATAAAATATATTTTTAAAAGGGTCGCATACCTCGCAAATGCCCAATAATCTTTCCGTTAACGCCCACTTTGGCTGAGTGAAATCCATGGACTGCTGTTCAGCCTCGGTCAAACGGCCCCACTTGTCCAGCGTTGCTCTGATCATATCAGCCGGTATCCGTCTAATGAGTCGCTGCAATAAGCGTTTCATAGAATCATCCATTTTTCCTCGGACAGTAATCGATATCCAACTGTGGTGTTGTGTTGGAGGCTAATTTTGAGGCCTCAGTGTTGATTCCGTCAAACTTGCACGACGGCGCCAGTACGAGTCTAACAATTTCAAACAAACTGCCTCCAACGGAACACAAGGATCGACCAATCAGATATCACCAGACATGTTGACGCGTTCCCTTTGGCGCCCCCTGTTGGTTTGGAGTAATAATACTGCCAGTGGCCTGGAGAATTGTCGGGACTTGTTCTGAAGTAAAATACAAGGTAAAATAAAGTGAGATTAAGTCTTTATTGATCCCCAGAAGAGAACTTGGGTTGTTTCAGCAGCGTAAGGACAGAAATAAGTACAGATAAATAGAGACAATAAGCAATAAATAAAAAGAGCTATGTAAAATTAAAACAAGAATAAATGCAAAAATAGAGAATATAGAAGAATATTTAAAGACAAAATTATGAGGTAAAGTGACAGTTGTGAAATTAATAGCAGCAAGTCTAGTATATATAAAAAGCATGCACCACCCTAATATATAAAAAGTAATGATGCTTGGTGTTTGTAATGTAGAAATATAATACAGTATATCATGTAGGAAGACAGTATAACATATTAACATAATATAGTATAATGTAATGCATTATAACATAGAATGACATATGACATATGGTTTATGGTGAAAAGTAGTAATGATTGATTTTGTCCTTCATCCTCCTGTCCACCACTGACTCCAGTCCAGTCGAGCCAAACCACAGAACTGGCTTTCCTTACCAGCTTGCTAAGTCTGCTGGGCTCGTCAGCCTTGATGCCACCACTCCAGCACATCACTGTGAATAACAGAGCACTGTTGAATACAGACCAATAGAACATCTCTAGGAGCCTGTGCTATGCACTGAAGGATCTAAGGAAGAACAGCCTGCTCTGTCTCTGTCTTAAGAAGAAAGTTCTGATGTACAAATCTTTTTTGTTTTGTTTAGTTGAACTTCTCTGTAATCCTTGATTTTCTTGCAAAATAGTGGAGAATTTGAACATTTATTTAAATGAAACCATGTGAGAAGAGGGAAAGTCACTCTTTGTCGGAACTGCTAACAACATCTTAATGAAAATAAACTAGTAACTATAAGTGTAAAATACAAGTAAAGGAGTGAAAAATGTAATACTTCCCTCTTGAAGATATGCTGTATTATTATACCATTTCAGTGCATTTAAAATATTGCTTTTACTCTGCTGCTCCTCCTTTTGTCTGGAGGTCATACAAACTGTGTTAACTGTCTTCATGCCCCCTCTGAATTCAATTGAACAGTATTCATTTTCTCATGACAATTTCCATGTAGAACTGATCCAGACCATATTCTTTCATGTACAGAGAGCCAACAATTCCCTCATAAGCAAGCACTTGGCAATACTCCACTCCTATTACCATGAAAGCCATTAGTTAAGTGGGTTAAGAACACGCTGGACCCTTTGTCCACTAGACTGGAACGGTGCAGCAGCAGGTACATCATCTCTGAAACTCTTTGGAGAAGCAAAAGCACCATCGTGAAGCGTAATCCTGCAAAACAAGCATTTCTGTCCATCACTGATTTCCGCCATTACATAGCCTTTAAATACGACCGGATATTAACAGTATGTTGTTGTTACAACAGGACAGGTACCAAAAACTTTCACCACGTCTCTAAAAGGACATCTGGCCGAAAGTTAAAGCCATCTACTAGCAAAGACGGAAGTTCGTTACGGTGATGCCTCTTGTAACTCCTTTTCAGTAGCGTCAGCAGAAGTCCCACCTTTTTGAGATGAGAACGCCTGCCATTGGTGAATTGGGGAAAAAAAGCGAACGCCGATTCGCTGTTGACTATTGCATCTCAATTCGCTGTGGTTAAACAACAGCAGGCGAATATGTCCTACACGTTAGGGCTGTTGTAGGTTACGCTGACATGAGTATAAGACTAGTTAAGTTAGCTGAAATTGTACATGTGTTTAAGTAATCCGCGTCGTTATTTAGAGGGAAGAAAGACGAAACCTTCAGTACTTCGTCAGAGGTTGAATGGATTTATGCTAACAGTTAACGTTATCTCAGGCCTAGCAGTGAGCTAACGTGACATTTCACCGGGGTTTGCTGGAAAACTTCACGTGACACAGCCTTTGCACTGGTAAGGATACCACGGTTACATACAGCCGGAAGTGCAGGTGTTATCAAATAGTCTGTAGTAAAACACTAGATATTCACTATGTATCGCATCGCAACCGTTTAGCAAACATGGCTATTGTGTTAACGTTACAAGCCTTTGTCAAAACCAAAGAGTCGTCATGTTTCCAGAGGATTCTGGGTGGTTGCAGGTACTTTACAAAGCCATGACTAAACATGTATCTCAGTGCTTTATGCTCTTCCTTTGTCTGTGTGCCCCTCTCTGTCTGCAGGTAAGTGTCCACTGGAAAAACAAACTCCATCACTATGACATCTCAGGATGGCGAGGGATTTGGTGGCATGAGTATCCTTAAGAGGACATGTCAATGAGCATCAACATTTCAGTAAAAATGTTAAACATCCACTGGCTCCAGATTCTCAGATGTGAGGAATTAAGTAATTGTCAGCTCAGTGCTCTTCAATCAGTGCTCCTCTTGTTTGTGGCTTTTCAGTATTGCTGCAGTGGTACAGAAAGCCCTTAACTCAGCATGCACCCTGACCTGTCACCTCACCTGCACACGGATGAGTGTAATGAGCTGATAGCTCAGCTGAGGCGGTGCCACAAAGAGGTATGTCACTCTATATTCTTGTATTGCTGCGTGCTATATATACACAGAATGAAACGATGTCAGTCTTGTTAATGTCCCCCCTCAGCACAGTGTCCTGAGGTTCTTTGGGACGTGTAATGACATGGACCGTGCGATGCGTCACTGCCTGGATAAAGAGGTCTGTCACTTGTTTTTTTTTCAATAAGATACAACAAGCACTCTGCTGTTTTTGTTTTGTTGTTTGTTTTTCTGATTAACGTTTTCATGTGTCCTACCATTCAACAGAGACAGGAAAAGAGGGAGCGCAACAAGCAACATGCACTAGAGATGAAAAAGAAGCTGAAAAGACGGCTCACGGAGGAGCTCTGAAGGACATTTTACTGCAACTTTTCCATTGCCACGAGGAGTTAAAAGTATTCAGATATTGGTACATGGACTTAAGTATGACCCCGTGTAACAGGCCTCTGCTGTCGTTTTATGTAAAGAGAGAAAAGGGGATATAACTTCTTGCATTTGCAGTGGTATCAGGACATTTTAGGTCAAGATAACACAACACCTGGTGTGTTTGATTAAATACTGCATTTGGGGATTGTCATTTATTTCCTCAGAACACGACAGCTCCATCAAAGAGATTTGTGTAGCTGGTAGCAGAAGCCTTTCATCAAACCATTATTTTAGTTGGGAAGACACCACAGGAATATTCTGGTACCTGATTTATTCATGAAAACAGGGAGAGTCCATTTCAGGGTATCAGTCATGCATCTAAAAAAAAAGTCCCAAAACAGGATGACCAGTGGCGGTGTTACTCGGTGTGAACATACATATTGAACAAAGTCCGTGTTGTTTCAAAGGTTATTTGACATGGGGAATCATATGGATTTGTTTCAAATAAAATTATGTGTTTATTTAAAGATCCATTGCTCTGATATAGTCTGTCATCCTTGTAGAACATAGTATGTCAGGGTATCAACAGTGGACTGTGCGCTCCCTAAATGGGAACCTTCAGTCACATGTTAGCTAGTCATCATATAACCCCTCTCTTTGTCTAAGGATAGTCTCTGGCGTTGGATGTAGTTTTCCTCCTCGATCTGTCTCTGGCTGTCTGCTGGCTCTTTGTCAGTGACCTTGTGGTCCTGTGACTGAAAGTTCACATTTAGGTCACAAAACAACACCTGAGCCTTCTCTGTTTGCTGAGCGAAAACCATGAGATATGGTCGAGGGCTCAGAATCAGCAGTAAGTAGACCTTTTAGTTTGCCTTGTCTTCGTTAACTAAAACACTAAAAACAGATTGTAGCAGGCCGTCTGCATCAATGAGAAGACCTCTTACTTCCCCGCAGTGCCAAGTGACCAGCAAACGCTTCAGAATGTAGATTAAAGCTCAGATCAGACCAGATCAGAAAAAGTTGTGTTGGGGGTCACTGGCAAGGTGAGGTTAGCAGACTGGCAATGTGTAGAAAACTCAACAAAAGCCTAGTTAGTGGCTTGAGAAATGTAAGATAAAAACAGAATGTGAAAGTACCGTTTCTTTATTTGAAGCGGCTCTCTCTAACCAATCACAATGTGTGGATCAATGCTCGACAGAAACTGTAAGGCACCGCAAGGCGTGCTTTGAGACAATGTGGGGTGAAGAGACATGAATGATGAATTACACATACATGATATTGTGGTTATAAAAGACAGAAAACCGCAGAAAAAAAACAATCATAAACAATCATTTGTAATAAATAATGGACCAAATGTGAGTAGTTTTTGAGTTCGAACAGATTTACTTTGAATCTTATTATCAAGCACACTTCAAACACATGCTGAGGAGGGAATTTGGATCCGATGCCTAAAAGAGAAGCAGTTCAAAGCAAAGAAATCCATATTCTATCTCAGGCAACACACTGAAAAGAACTGGTAATATTTTACAAACTAAAACCAATAAAGACATAAAGAGCCCTGTCATGAGGGATCAGTGTGACTAATGCTCAGTGGCCCTGAATGATTTGCATTCAGCGGTGCTGTGCAGTAGCCACGTCACACAGGTCCTCCTCACCTCTTCCTGAGAGCCTGGAACTGGAGCTATTAACTGTTAATTCCCATCAGCCGAGGAACGACATGAATGAAACAAAGGCATGAATGTAGGGACCGCTTTCTTTAAAAAAAAAAAAAAAAAAAAACATTCTAACAGCTTCTCATTATTTAAGCCTAATGGAGTTTTTTTGGTCACAAACCTGCCAAACTGCCTGAAAAAATATAACTCTTTTGATTATTGTGGGCTCCAGCCGATTATGAATTTGGAAAATTAAAAGATAATTTTGATGCACTATGATGCAGCTACAAAAAGTTTTATTTTTCGTGAGTAAAGTGGAAGCTTGTTTTTGTTCATTTTGGTCAAAAAATGCTTCAGCAAGCCATTAATTACTCCCTACAATCAAACTGCAACAGAAATACCCTCATGGAGCATTAACAGACTTACATGCTTGAAATGGACCAATGTGAAATATGATAAGGGTTATTTTATTGATCATCTTTTCATACTCGTAAAGCTCAGTAAAACACAATATATATTAAATTATCTGACATGCCTTTGATAGTTTACAAAAAAATACTTAATCTGATAATGTCAATTGAGAAGGTTAACATTCAAGTGACAATAGTGTTTAAACATTTTGGATTTGAAACTAAATATAAATTATATGCTTTCCTGACCCATTTCATTCATCAATGTTGTTATGGGATAATTTAGAAAGGGTGACGAAGAGAGTCGAGGTGCTTCTGGAGCAGAGGAGACCACATGGCACTGTACATCCAAACAGTTATCTCAAATAAATACAAAAATAAACTGCACCATTTCTAACATTACTTACAATATTGGTACAAAACATACCCTGGAATACAAGGTATTCAGACAGGCAACACATTTATATGTACAGTATATTACATGCAATTAGTTACACAAAACAGTCTACATTATATATTATTCTGTACTGCATGTGTACAACTGCAAAAATGGACAAATATCTTCTGAATTTTACAAAACAATTTTCACAAACCTACAATTTTTTTTTTTTGGTAAAACAAAATAGATCCCTAAATATAATACACATCGCAATATAAAATTTCTTGAAATCTTAAATCATCACATGCAGGTAAGAACAAAGTCAACTCCAGCTACACGACTGTTGCATTTCCACGATACTAATCACCGACAATTAGTGTAGTCACAATTATCATCTCTTTTGTGTGCTCTGAAAAAATACACAGCTAAGAAAGAACTGTCAGGTGATAACATGATCGCCTGATGTTTCCCAAAAACCATTTCACACAGTAAGAATCTGCATTGATAACTGGAAGCCACGAATCACCACAGTGCTTCACATCAGGCTACTTACTGTTCGTAGCTCAAATGAAATGGAATAAAATCCATTGCTAATCCTTCCATGTGGTATGTGCCGAAATTCATTTAATCATCTGAAGTCATTTTGTATTCAAGCCAAAATGCCATTTGATTAAGAAAAGTCACATCTGTGTATTTAGCGCTAGCATTCACACGAGACGACCAATGTCTCCGTTTCCACTTACTTTTCTGATTTGTAGAAAAAGAAAATTCTCTCTAATGAGAGAAAAATGTTGACCTCAATGAGATTTTATTTATAGAAATAAAAGTTAAATTAAGCTCTTGCCATGGTGTGTTGTATTGCAGGTGAAAATAACAGATGGATGTTGACAGTATGAGGATGCTAGTTCATCTTCTGCAGGATCAGCAGACGGTCTCATTAGCACATGAGCATTAATCTTGATTTCATGTAACGGATGCAACTGTTTGGTGATTATGATGATGATGACGAAGTTACTGGAAAACGAGATGTCTGTTATGTGTACTAATGACGTTTACAGTATGAAAAATGAATTGTGTGATTTAAAAAAAAAACAAACAAATTTCTTTGAACTATCCACAGCATCTTTCGATCTTTTATGGGAATTCATAAGATCACGTTTTGAGCAGCCAGTGGATGTGATCCACTGATGTGTAGGAGTATGTTTGAGCATTTGTGGCCAGTTTTCTTCTGTCCATACAGAGAGGATGGAATGTGCATGCAAGGAGCAAGAGACAGCGTCCTCATGCAAACTTTGGTTGACACTTAAACTCAAAACAAGAAGCGACCAAAGGAAATCCTGAAAAATGCACCTCATATACAGAAAGCAACTCCTTTACACGCTTGAAATAAATATATTTTCAAATATATTACTGTCAATTTATCATGTGCTATCAGACATACATGTGTCGCGTATGCACAGAGACGCTCTGTACCTCCCTGAAGAACCTCCTTCAGTGTTTCATTAAGCAATGCACATTTGGCCCTTTGCTCTTTGACGCCTACACAATAAACCTCTGGACAGTTATGGGTCCAATAAAAAAGTTGCTTTACAAAAGATGATCGTGAAGGAATTGTTGGTAGATGTGAGCAAACAGAACACCACAGAATCCCCTCTGCTGACAGACAGAAACAAAGACCCTTAATGCAACTATTCCTTCAGTTTGAAAGTCCCCCTGCAGAGACCCTTGATCACTTCTCATATGACTTGTTGTGCAGGTAACTGAAGAGTGCCTCGAGTCCTTTGGTTGAACACCACAGCTGCTTCAGCATCTGACACTCTTTCTCATTGACTTCCTCCAGGACTGTCATGACGATACTCCGCACCAGGCATTTGGATTCTTCTAAAACCTTTAAACACATGCAGAAAGGGAAGACGGTCATTTGGATATATATTGAAGAGAGCACTATGCCTTGTGGGTAGTCTAGATCAGGACCTACCACTGCACTGCATGATGCCATTTCCTTCACACGCAGCATCACTTCCTGGTTAAATGTGGTTGGCCAGAAGACCTGCGACACCAGACCTCGACTGCATGCTTCCTGTGCTGTGAGTTTTCTTCCACAGAACAGCATCTCGTTGGCCTGTCAATGGGAACAGAAAAACAGGGGTGAATGACAAAGTATGTTCAATATGTCATACAACCAACTTTGCATAAACAAGGGTCAATCAGGTGGTTGTAGGAAGAATCAAATTAAGTCAAGTGAAATCAGGAGAAAGCCTTGATATTGCTGAGACCCACCAGAGCGACGCCCAGGATCTGGGGGAAAGTGTAAGAGGAGCATCCAGAGGGGGTGAGGTGGAGAGCTGCACATGGAGTTTGGAACCAGGCCCTCTCGCTGGCCCACACCACGTCACACAGGGGCAGGATAGAGGCCCCTAAGCCCAGAGCAGGCCCGTTTATTGCCGCCACGATGGGTTTCTTGAAGTGGATGAATGCCAACACAAAGTCCCTGAAGGGGTCACAGAACGATCAGGACCAACTCTCAAGCTGGTGATGCGAGAGTCAGAGTTTATAGTGGAGAGATTTCTCATTACCGTACGGCATCTGCGATGCGGCTGCTCTCTTTTCTGCGGTCAGTGGACAGACGCCCTATCAGGTACGACGGCTCCAGGCCACTGCAGAAAACAGTCCCCACAGAGCTGAGCAATAATAATTTGCTGTCATCAGCAGCTGCATTACCCAGAGCTCGACACACTTCCTTCATGATCTGAAGAGGGAAAGAAGGAGATGTGCATTACTTTCTTCACTCACCTGACACACGGAGACAGACTGAAAGAAAAAAATATAAAATATAGATATTCAATCCTTACAGCAAGACAGACAGGCCTAAGAAATGATGACAGTTTATGGGAAAGTGCATTTAAAATAGTGCTATTCATCTAGTCCAACCAGGCACCAGGTGATCAACATGCTTTCACTTGAGGGGCCACAAAAATTCAGGATCCTGTTCCTGTTCTGTTAGTTTACCGTGACGTCTACAAACGCTCTTTCAACAAAGTGGAGTGAATAATTATTGTAACGGGAAAAACACATGAAAATACCAGCATGCTTCAGTGGAAGACACATTTCATTAAAGCTAGCATTTGATTGATAATTGCACACAGCATAAAGCCTAGAGCACAATGAGGTTATAAAAGAGGTGTTTAGATGTCTAAAAAGTCATGTCTGAATTTACAAACAGAAGTATCAGAGGCTCATACGCTGTCAGCATAATGTTTAAATACACGACTGATGGAAAGCTGCTGGTTATAATGGTGCTTGTTAATGGCATTCAGTGGCTCATGTCTTGACTCATCTGTTGACTAAATGTCAGTTTGCTCAAGTTTGAACCACATTATTTCATGCAGTGGTGGAATCAGCTGCTCTGTGGTCATTGCCAGCTCCCCGGGGACATCAACAGAAAACCATCTTCAGCAGATGTCCTCTCCTCAGTGGAGCTGCTGAATCCATCGAATCCTAAAACAACATTGGTCTTAAATGTAATAATAAATCAAATGAAGAGTCAGATTTTGGTGGTGACTTTGTTTCTAGCTATTTAACGTTACTTCCTGAGCAGCAGCAGACTGCAAGTGAAATGTTTACACGACAACTTGTTGGGCAGCTTGTTTCCTTGACAACCTGCCTGCCATCGGCAGGTGATCTGGCTGGATGCTGCTCTGATGCAGCTTCTCCTGCTGCGGGACCAACAGGAGCTGTGAGAAAAGTTGTGCATGCAAACTTCTTGATCTATGACTCAAATATGTTTTTCTCTTTATTTGTTCTCTGTGCATTTATAGGAAATAATCAAAGGAATAGAAAAAAATCAATGGTCAGTCTTCAGTTAAGTTGAGTACACTTCCAGTATGATACCCGAACAAACGGGACCAATATAATACAATACGATATAATGTACTGTGCAAGTCTGTGAAGAGGGGCTGCTACAGCAGCTAAGCTGTGCTTCATTCAGCATCAACAGACAGCGTTTGGACATTCCAGACAGCTGATCCGGTGGGTACATATGAAGCAAGTCTGACATAGCCAGGCTTTCTTTGCATGGTCCACAGTCCGAGACAGTGGGTATCACAATGGTGGTTAACAACTTTCTTTGTTAACCCAGGTTTTCTTCCTCAGGCTCTGCATGTGTTTGCTGCATCAGCTGACTCTTCTTCTGCACAAAATGGACCCATTACAGCTGCCTACTTCAGTCCAAAAGAACAGGTTGTTATACTGGAGAGCGATGAAGAGTATAAACAAATATTACAGCAACACTGCAAAAGGTGAAATCTAACGAAGATGAAATATCTTAAATTGAGGCAAAATATACTTGATTTTGGTCTGACAGGATATATCTCCTTACCAGGCAGTTTTTAGCACTTATTTCAAGTATTATGTCTTTAATTGACCCAACAAGATATCATACCTCGTTACTGGGATTTTACTACTAAAGTTGAAAGTAGAATTTCAAGAATTCTAAATCTGTTGGATCAACAGTGACATTCCTTGTATTCAGACACATGCTTGTATTATTTTTACTTGTTTTAAAGATAATGGTATATTTTTCTGTTCTGTTGCCAAATCAGTTTGATTATTTTAAGTTATATTTCCCCCATTTTATTGCTTTGTTTCTTGTTTTTGCAGTGACAAAAGAACACTGTTGTTTCGATTAAGGCAAGAGAGGAATGCTGGCAGAAAACTGCTATTCGTGTAAATTTGTAAGTTGATATATTTATTTCACCCCTCTGTGCACTCTCAGTGCCTCCTTTTTCTTTCTAATGTGACAACTGCACATTCTACAAAGCTCTTAAAAATTTAAACTCAATACAGCAAGTCTCTGACAGTGTCCCCTTATGAAGGATAGGTGGAAATCACTTCAGTTCTTGGCCAGATCAAAGTGAAAAGAATATTATCTGTGACAAATGCCAGTAGACTGATCTATTTTCTAATTGGTGTTCTATTAGCTGCAAAATCAGCAACCTGCAACAGACTTGGCAGCAAATCAGGTCTACAGTCTCTGTGCCTGTGTCATTCTTTTAGCATCGTCTTCTAACGTTTGGCTCAGCAAGTTTGTATACAGTATATAAGCAGGGTGGTAATTTTTCTAGCCCATTTAAATCTCAAACTCACAACACACAATCTCCTCTGGAGCAGGTTAGGTGTAAGCAAAAGCCACAGCAGTGACCTAGCCAGGTTAAACGAGAGCCACCTTCATGGCATTGAGAACTCCGGCTTTAGGCTCAGCATGCCTTGCTAACCAATTAATCACGCTTCTTAGTAAACCCCTCTGATAAGAAGTCGTCTGGACACCCCAACACCCACATCACTGTCTGCAGTCAGTCTGCACAACTATTGTTGCATTTTAATCAGATTATCAGCCCTGACCCATATTAACCATTCAACCTTAAAGTGATCTTAATTCTTTACGTCTCACCGAGCACATAATCTGTCCCCTGTTGTAACTGAATGTGGCGTGTGTGTGTGTGCGTCTGTGTGTAACCATGAGCAACATTATTCCAACAAGGTGAATTAAAAACCTGCTCAGATACATGAAACAGAGATGGGCAGATGCTGGTTCCAGTCTGTGAAACAGAAATGAAGAAGAGAGCAGTCAAAGTGACATTCATGTGCAATGAACGGAGGCCTCGAGGACATCAGTAGACAAAGGCGGTATCCACAACAAGGAGACTTGCAACAGCATGCAAGAGCTCCCTCGAAATGATATCACCACATCTAGGGCTGGTTATAAGTCAATCAATCACGTGTTTTTATGTTTTATTGGTTTGTTTTTTCATTTTTCTCGAGGACAGTTTTTGATTTTTCAGAACAGAAATAGCTTGCTTTTTAAGGGGCTATATCTGAAACAGCTCCCTCGTTCACTGCTCCCTATAGAAATACCCTCAGCAGTTTACTCTCTAGAGCAGTAAACTGAGACTTCACCATCATCGCTGACAGCTGTAGAGTCACACAACTGTAATGTTTGCATCTATAAAATGCAACTCATTGGATGGTGAGATGTTTCATAAAAAGCAGCGTGCATCCCATACAGATACACAGTGCTCTACATAGTGAGTGGAGAATGACTGCAGACACCGTGCAGGTGTTTCAAAGTGCTTTACCAAAGCTCTTTTTTCCTTTCTTTCTTTCTCATGTCAGGGTAGAAGGGCACAGTTGAAAATAATAAAATGGATGATGGATGAATCCCATTTAGCTGCGTCAGTCTGAGCGTCCTGGTATTGTGCACGCCGGCTCACTGTGACACTGTCATGGCTTAATGGGACACTTGAATACAACAGAGCCACTGCTAATGTTATTAGTAAATCCTGTGCATTTTCAACTCAAAATTCCTGCTGTTAAAAAGACCAGTTGAGATTCTTTTCTCTTAATTACAACTCCAATTCCCAACCAGCTGGGATGGTGTGTAAAGCGTAAACAAAAACAGAATGTAATCATTTGCAAACTAACTCTGTTTACCAAGGGCGGTTTTACGACGCGTTCCTGAGTCCATGTAGTCATATCCTTTATACAATCATGTGTTCACAAAGTGGTGAACCTCGCTCCATCCTCGCTTGTGAACGACTGAGCCTTTTCAGGATGCCCCTCTCACACCCAATCATGATACTATCACCTGTTACCAATCAACCTGTTTACCTGTGGAATGTTGCTGTTATATGAATGAACATGTTGCTGGCATCAAATTCAGAATAAGCATACATTTACAAAAATCAATGAAGTTGATGAGGTCAAACATTAAATATATTGTCTTTGTACTGTTTTCAATTGAGTATATGCCAGTTAGGATTAGCAAATGATCACATTCTGTTTTATTAATGTTTACACAGTCTTCTAATGTTTTGCGAATCTGGGTTGTAGAAAGGTGACAGAAAGAGTGCGAGGTAACAGCTCGGGGGACTTTCTTATTTAAAGCAAGCTTTGAGTGTTTGGATGAAAAATGTACAGGGATATTTTGGAAGGAAGATTTTCTCAGTGAAAGCTATTCAGTAGGCACATCCGCAGACTCTCTTGTTCCTGTAGCTTCAAAGACTGTGAGACAGAGGAGCTATCAGAGCTGTTTGATAAGCCCACAGCTTACGGGCTTACTGTCGCACATGAAAGTACACATACTCATGTGCACACACAGTTTAGGCCACTTCAGTGCCTGTGAAGTACAGACTGCCATGCACACAAGGCTGTATCAAAGCCAGAGCCACCCTCTGTGGAAGATCTGAGACGTATCCTACAGTCTGAGAGGAGGAAAATCCTGTTCGCTTAGATTTACAAGGCAGAGGTGAATGATCGCGATACATGTCATTATCTGTGGTTAAACTCACTATTATATTAAAGGTCGCCTGAGGGATCTGTAAGACGAATACATTAAAAACTAAATTTTTATTTACTTTCAAATGTATGTCAACTCACAACAGATCAAGATTCAAAATGTTTCAGAATTTACTGATATACATTTTTTATGATGTGCTGAATTAATATATCAGCAAAGGTGGAAATTGTAAATATACTTCTGTATGAGTATACGGCCTGCAGGGTCAATATTAGCAAATGTAACAGAAAGACATGCTAAGTTTTCATCATCTATCAAAATTTTGAAAGCATTTATGGACAAAACTGTTTGTCATTTTGACATATTGAAAATCAACTGCAACACGGCAATTCATTAATGATACCTGTCCAAAATTAAAAGACTGATCAACATTCAAAAGTGCAGTTAGGGAGAGCACCTACACAACTGTGAAAGCAAGTTACTGAATACATCGTGCGACCAATCACAGGCTGGTACTTTTCTTTCCTAAGAGAGCAATTCAGTGATGCAGACGGAGATGTCCCAGCGTTGTTAAACTGTCTGTTTTTAACATTCACTGAGAGCGTCTCATGTAGAGCAGCATTTAAGTCACACAAGTATTGAGTTAGATCTAATGTTAAAATTATAGTTTGGACAGAACTCGTACCTCCCCGTCCATCACTGTGACCGATCATAATAAATCAAAACCCAACTGCTGAATACAGACTGTAGCCTTCTGCCATAACGTGTAGATTTTAGGAGGGGGGGGTTTGATTATTTGATTGACGTGGAGTTAGCAGGTGATCGACAAATTGCTGAGGAGACTGTGAGAAAACATGTCAAAAGTCAGTGAGCACAGCTTGACATAGATTATGCACCCAAATGCCTGTAGAGAAGACTCGGCTGGTACGTCATCAGAAGTAATCACAAGTGCTCCTAAAAATAGCAAGATCCTGTTTACATGTGTTCAAAGTCATGGTAAATCAGCCATTTTACTGATCATTTACCAACACCTTTTTGTTGTTTTAGGTCTAAATTTGCTGTCATTGCAACAGCAAAATGAATAGTTTTATCTGAAGCTGCTTTTATATCCAATATCTGGATAACACTGTAAAAGTTCCTCACTAGTTTAACTGACATTTTGCTGCAATAACAACAGATGGCATCATGCTGGATTATATGCACCCCCAATTGATCTACTTGTAGAAACCTTGTTTGATAGGAAGCAGTTTTAAGGAAACTCGGTGTCAGTGCTGAGGACAACGCCCAAGAGCTATTTCCTAACCTTATTTGCTGAGTATATGTGCCCTTCTTCAGCAATGCCCTGTATAAGATTAATGCAGCTAAACATATTCACACCTGGCAGCTGTCAAATAAAACCACAGTTTTCTAAAGTTATCTCCTGAAAAGCTTCCCTGGAGCAGTTGGGGAGTTGGTGCACAGCTCTAGGGCATCTCTACAGCAATTAATGAGGAAACTTTTCTCATTTATTTTCCCACAAACAGAGCTCCATGTCAAGTGGGACACTGTTAAAAAGTCATATAATTAAACATGGGTCTTGATACATTGGTGCATACCAGAGACACACAAGGGGAAATGGACATGCATAGATGAAAATAACTAGAATTACCACTTCATGACTGTATGTCTCCCCCAACCAGTCAAGCTGCATCTCCATCCATGTCTGTCCAGACTCATACTATATGCAGGGAAGACTTGGAGGAATTTAATAAAAGGTATTAAATGTATTTTCTGATGAAATGGAAGTTATCGCTGTATTGACATGTATGATTCCAGTGAATAATTTCCAGTGAGAAACATGCTGTCTTCACTTACAGACTGTTTTTACAGATGAGAGCTTCATCACATGGTCTAACAACAATCATTTGCAGCTCAATATCAGCAGAATCAATGAGCCTGTAGTTGACTACAACTGACTACCACTGCTTCAAATGGATGTTACTGCAAAACTACATGACAAACTGTACTATGTGGATGCTCCACACACATTTTCAACCCGGCATCACAGAAGATCTAACTAATCAGCACAGTTTAAAGGTGGACACCCAAGATTAGTGTCACCAACTGTGATCTGACCAAATGTAAAACATGGTCACAATCTGCCCTTCAGTTCCTGGCTCACGGTGCTGAATAATGACCAGCGTTGACCACTTCTTGGATATAAAATGTCATCACTTCATCATTTCATCCTATGAGACATTTGTGTAAAATTTTGCCATAATTTGTGTATGTTTTAGCCAAAAAAAAAGAAAAAAAAGAAAAAGATTTGTGAGGTTACTGTGAACTTTGACCAACAAATTCTAATCAGTTCATCTTTGAGTCCAAGTGAACATTTGTGCCAAATGTGAAGAAATTCCCTCAAGACCTCCCTCAGACAATCCGAAAACATAATGCCTCCGGCCACCGCGGCACCAGTGTGGAGGCATCAAACAGTCACTCATATGTATAAGCAGTAGAACAGTGTTCATAGGTGTGTGTTCATTCCTGTTCTCACCTCTGGTGTCAGAGCATTGTTGTCTGTCGTTTGACTGGAGAGCAGGACATGCGTGAAGCCTTCCTCCTTCCTGACCACAATGTCTCGGAATCGACAGTTGCTCTCGTTCTGTCGCACGTTGTACCTGAGCCGCTTGTCGAACACGTAGCCTTTGTCCTCAGCCAACTTCCGCTTTACTGAGCTGTGTAGATGCATCTTACCGTTGGCCAGAGGGGGGCCTGACACAGAGGAGGGATGACAAAACAGGTCACTCTGTCTTCTGAACACCCATTGATAAGACTGGTAATTAAATACCTCTATGATTGAATATTAATTAAAACTGTGTGTAAAATTCCTCATATTTTTCAACCCGGGTCTCGGTTGACATCAGTCCTGAAGACATTTTCTAACACCAATTTCACAGCTCAGATCTACAGTGTGTCCATTAAAACTGTGCATGCAGGCCAAAGTTGAACAAGGAGGTAGCTTAGAAAAATGTAACAGATGTTTACAAGCAACATTTTGAGACACATATTTAAACATTGACCTTCATTTTCACTTCAAACTGCATAATTATTATCCAGACCCGTGGCTTTGATAATATGGTCAAACTGGAGACTTTATAAAAGCTCTAACTGTTTTTCTTTGAGACAGGCTTGTGATAAAGAACTATACTGAGCTTGATTTGACTCGGTTTACAATATATTTGCATATCGGATGTGGAAAAATGGAGTGGAGTGTCTCACTGACTGCTTCCCCTTCCCCCCAACATTGGCTCTGCAGCACCAGGAGCAAGTTTTTATCTTAAGGTGATGCAAGTTTTATAATATATTAGCTATCAGACAAGTTTTCTCCGACAGCTAAAGAAATGCGGGAGTTTCTTTGCACCAAATCTGGCATGACCTGTTTTCTACAGGATGTCTTACACAAGTTTCTCTGTGTATTAGAAAACAAGGGTTGGACAGCTGAAGAATTACTACATACTGTGTTTGCAATGAAACACAGCAGGGAACACTACGTTTCATTATGAATGATATTCTGGGTAGCAATTTCAGCATTTATGATGCTACTGCAAATGGAAAGTATGCAAGGTCTATACTAAAACATAATCAGGACTTCTGAATTTATTAGAAAAACATTAGGTTTTGATCTTTCATTTACAATTAAAATTCTTGATGATTAAAAGGAACTTTGAATGGAGTGAGACTTTTGTACATGCACAGTGCAGGGCAGTGCGTGTATTTTCCATATAACATTTGATTTTGTCTGGCAGGCATTTTTTTTTCATTTTATCTGACAGTATTTTTTATGCATGACATCTGAGCTGTCACGGCAGGATACACTGAATTTGAACTTTTCTTGATTGCATTAATATTTCTGGCTCAAAACCCCCACACAGGGCTGCACTTTCACATTTGGAAAATAGTCGACATTACTTTCCATCATTTTCAGTCCTTTCACAGAAAGAAGCCTTGACTTATAGGAGCACTGCGATCTATAGAGGACCAAGATTCATCCAAAATCTGCTCTGATTCTGTGAAAGCTCAGTAACACAATTGCAGCTGTACTTTCATCATCTGAATGGATTAAAGAAGAAAAAACATGAATTAACAATGCAAGTCCTTCAACTAAGATCTAGAGATGCAGTCATACCTCATTCAGCAATTTAAGCATGTTTTTCTCACCATAAAAAGTGGTATGATGCTTTTTGAAACACTACAAAATATAATACAAAAGCTGAGTCTGATATGTGAAAAAAAACTAATGAACTGTTGTATCAGTGGAGACTTTGAAACTGGGTAAAAGCCTTCAAAGAGAAGCTCAGTCTGTGCTTAAAGCCATGAATGATTTCAAGATGTATAATGCAGCGAGGCAGTAGAACCAGCCAGTGTTTAAACCTATAAATCAGTCACCAATAGAAACAGCAATAGCAAACCAAATGAGAAAAAAAGCTGGGTATTATAATAACAAATTTAGATAATGGTAATTTAGGCTGATGATATGAGAAACTGGTATTAAATATTCAAATCATTGATACGATTTATATCATCCCTCCAGGCTTCTCAAATGCAGACCCAACATGGAACAATTCAAATTACAGTTAAACTTAATAAACTGGGGTTAGTTCCTCTAACAAACAGAATCATCCGGAGTTTGACTCTGCAATACAAAATTTAATTAACAGCAAATTATGAGTCTGCTTCAATTCAACTCTACAGAGGAAGACCATAAACAGAGATCGGCCTGGATAGATGGGATTTCTAATGGTAGCAGTGCTTCCAAACGGTTGCAAGAGGCTGAGGCTTTGGTCTCACTGAGAGTGCTCCTGACATGTGACAGCACTGTGCCTGGGGCACCCCAGTACTTCACCTGGTGTGCCCCATGTGCTGAGGTTGAGTCCTTACCAGCAGCCTGGGAGCAATTCTGACCCCAGGGCCCTTTGCTGCAGGTTTCTCCTTGCTCTCTCCCCACTTTCCTCTCTATCATTGGTTTTACTGACTAATAATAAAGGCTAAACCCCCCCAAAAAATGTTTGAAATTTCTGGTGAACGAGAGCTGCTTAGCTCGCTCATTGTCATGAGGATGCTAGCATTTCAATCATTGTGGTAAAATCAATATCATTTGCAGCCTCCCATCTTTGCTCCTACAACTTATTGAAAGACTGTTTTTCATGTTGCTGAAGATTTTAATTTGTCCATACGCTGAAAAAAGACGTACCATAAGCAATGGCATAATCACAGAACCAAAGAGACACTTGATGAGAATGTTTGATAAAGAATGGTCAATCAACTAAGGTACTATTTTTCTTACATTACAAAAACATTTAAATACCTACAACCCCGATTCCTAAAAACTGTAAAACAACAATAAAACAGAATGTAATAACTTGCTAATCCTAACTGACATATAGTTAATTGACAACAGTACAAAGACAATATATTTAATGCTTTACCTCATAAGCTTCATTGATTTTTGTAAATATCTGCTTATTCTGAATTTGATGCAGCAACACGCTTCAAACAAGTTGAGACAGGAGCAACAAAAGACTGGGAAAGTTGTGGAATGCTCCAAAAATACCTGTTTGGAACATTCCACAGGTAAACAGGTTGACTGGTAACAGGTGATAGTATCATGATTGGGTATGAAATGGGCATCCTAGAAAGGCTCAGTCGTTCACAAGCGAGGATGGAACGAGGTTCACCACTTTGTGAACACATGATTGGATAAAGGTTATTACTACATGGGCTCAGGAACAATTCATAAAACCATTGGTAAACACAGTGTGTTTGCGGATGATTAAATTCTGTTTTTATTTATGTCTCACAAAACGTCTATCTTTTCTTAAATTGGGGTTGTAGGTTTGACCTTGTGTACACATTTTGCCACCACTCGACAACCTACCAGTGTAGCAAGTTAATAGGTTGAGCTGAGGGTGCTGAATGAGGTGAGCGGGGTAGTCTTTTGAGGATAAGGAGATTAGGATCCATAATAGCTCAGACAGGTTAGGTTGGGAGCCTGAATCTTCTCACATACTGAAGCTCTCAGATGAGGTCTCACAAATGTCTAATTAGGTTGTGGTGCTTTGAAATGAGTGAACTGCCAGATTTCACAATGGACTTCTGCATGTGGAAATTTTCTAATAAGTTCACATTTTGGTGTGTTGAACTAGAATTGGTGATGTTTCCCAAAAATACATGAGTACACTGCAACCATCAGTTAAATAGTACTATGACAAAAGTTGCAGTAACAAGAGCAATAACAAACAGGAAAACCAATATCAGAGAGAGAACAGAACAAACACTAAGAATTCATACCAATATGCACAAATTTTGTGATTTCTTTGTATCTGAACAGAACAGCAAGGGTTCCTGGCGCCCACAACGGAGGACAAAACATTTCTTTAACGGTCAAACTCTATATTAATTCTAATGTGTTATTATTCAAATATGATGAAAATCCGAACTATCCTGGTCTGGGTATTCTGTTTAACAAGCGAGGATGGGTTTTTTAAGATGTATGTAATGATTAACTATAGTGGTGCAGCACTGGACTGTGACCCACGAGTGAAATTCAAAGGTGTTATCAGCTGCTCCCATAGTAAAGAACCATAGTCGGAGCTTTAAGAGCTGTGTGTCAGCACAAGTCATGACAGTATTAAAGTGAGCCCATACTGTAGTTATCTTTATAAGCAATGCAATCTATCATGTAACAGGAAATACTCATCATTGCAATATAAGAAAATAGCCCATCATAACAGATAATGGTGTGCAATCTAACTAGAATCACATGTTTACATGTAGCTCTCTGGTATGTCAGGACCTTTCCAGCACCTGTATTATTAATATCCATGTATAAAGGTCCACACCTGAGTAAATCTTCCATTAGAACTGAACCAACAGAACCTGTTCTAGCCTCTGTTCCACCACATTCTGTCCTTGACTGTAATCTCTCATTTGAGCATGTTCTTTCATCGGCTTTTTCTAAAAAATGAAACGTGTCTCTCAAGTTTACTTTCCATATTCTAAGACTAATTGACAAATTGGCATCCACTACAGCACTTGAAATCCAAATCTTTGAGATTTTTACAAAGTTAAACAACAGCTAAATTAAATCTCAGGGCTGCCAACTTCTGACTTCAGCTTGAAGTGAGATTTGTTGCCACAAGCCCGAACCTGAGGTTTCGTTGTAAGCCTGGATTGGCAGTTATTTGCATTATTACAAATGTCAGTCTAATTTTGAATGAGGGTTTCTTCTTTCTGGAACAGAACCCAGGAGTTTGGGTTTTACTTTGGCTCTCTATGTTGTTATCAGATATTTTGAAACTATCACATTATGATATCAATATCTGCCTGAAAAAAAAAAAAAACGCCCTACTTTTCATAATATTTTCATTTTCATTTCTTAAAGTCTTACCTAGCTCAGTGGTGAACTGCTGTCCAGTGGTATCCATGTCACCTAGCTCTCCATCCACTCTGTCCAAAGGCAGTCTATGTGACCTTGCAGTCCTGTACACGAGAGGCTCCATCTCTCCATTTTGGAGTCCATTATGAGGAACCCTAACTGGAGGAGCAAAGTGAGGTTCCCCCGGTGGAGCCGCCTTGTACGTCATGGCTTTGCTAATTCCTAAAGCATGTTTCCCAGGTCCTACACCCACCTTCCTCTGCTTCTGAGTAGGTCCTGACCCTCCACCTCCAATCCCTAGAACAGCTCCTACTCTAACCCCAACAGCTGGCCCACAAGTCTGTTTCTTCTTCCGGGCCTCAGACCGAGCTCTGGAGTTTTCAGTAGCAGATGGGTGGCTGGTGATGAGGGGCTCTTGGCGACTTTTTGGAACTTTGGGCCGTTTGTGTGAGTGCAGTTTCAAGCTGTTGAACTGGTCAATGAATTCCTCGCAGTGCAGTAGGTGGTGTTCTGGCTCCCATGTGTCCTCCTTACTTCCATAGCCTTTCCACCTTATCAGGTACTCCCACTTACCCTTCTTGTTCCGCCTCTTGTCCACGATCCGCTCCACCTGAAGGAAGCACACAAATGAACAGGCAATTAGACAGTATTATTATTACACACAGAATTACTAGTTTCTTTTTGGCTCCCAAAACATTGCTGTGTTTAAGAAATTAGGAAAAATAATCAGTATGTATTACACTGATAAACCGATTAGCACAAAAGTTCATAGTGCACGAGAAGAGATTTACATGTTGAATGATTCCTAAAAACAAAGAATATTAAATGCACTCCAACTCGTTTATCTATCGACCTAAAACAGAATAGCAAAATAAGAATAGTTGACCATTAGCTCCTGCACAGGTACGTATATTGAGAGACAGAAGTTTTCTGACTGGAAATGCCTACTCACTACTAGTGTGTTTTTTTGATATTACAACCTGAGGGTGCCAGAGTCAAAATGTTCAAATTCTTAACAATGCAGCTTTACTGTTTAATATTTAATAAAATGAAACAAAATTTAATTCAGCAGACCAGTTAAGTGACAAACAGTGAGCTTGTTTTGTTTCCTTTTACATTTACATTTGGATTTTTCTTGTCAGATTTTATGACACAATTACAAAACTGAGGCAATCGCTTTTGGTTTTATTAAAAAAAGCTCAAGGCTAGGATATATGTCTATATGTCCACTAAAATGCCCAATGTCTGTGTGCCAAATTCAATTCTAATATAACTTAAAAGGTCTGAGGCCCTTTATATGATTTTAAGTTGCTGAAAATCAGGGCCCTGTGGGGGTGCATGGCCTCCATTATGGGTGTATTTTATGGTCTCGCACCATACACATCTGCATTGTGGGTCTTGCAGCCATAGCACTGAAGATTTCTGTCAATAGTTATGATCTCCAGTGGATGAATCCTCTTGTTCTTGCTGTAGTTGGGATCTCACCATGAGGATGAACAAAAACAGGCCCGCATGTAAAACCAAAGTCACACAAGAATGAACGGGGGAACAATGGCCAAACCACATGAGGCCTTGCAAATCACACAGGAGTGTAAGATTTGGCTTGAATCCAAGTCCTGGTTTCCCATTGGACAAGTCCCACCAAAACTCAGGGGAATCCCTGTTACAGCCATTACATCATCAAGGGTATAAGAATTAACGTTCCCACACTCCACCTCGCCTTTCCACTGCGACGTGAAGTTGCTACTGGAGGTGTATCATTCCCAAATAAATGCTTGCATATTAATTAACCGAGGAAACAGTCTTAACTTGCTGGACGAGCAACATATCGTGCTCACTGAACACGTTTGGATCTTGAAATAGATAACGGGCATTCTCACATTGCCTGCAGAAGGAAGTATTGGATTTACTGTTACTTCAATTCAATTGACTCCCCACTGTTTCCTGCCATTAAAACATAGATGAAGCAACACAAGAAGCCCGTGATCACTTTGGGGGGAATTTCAGTCCATTTTAAAGGACAGAGAAGCCAGTTCTATTGGGCAATGTACTTGTTTCTAAATTGTTTTACTGCCGAAACATTTTAAATTATTTTGACCTGTTGCGTGCTCTTGTGTCAATGTTGTAAGTACTTTCTGTTTCTAACTATAGTGTGTGATTGCTGTTGTATGTATTGTTATAACTTTGTCTTCGCTGCCCTCTTGGCCAGGTCGCTCTTGAAAAAGAGATTTTAATCTCAATGAGTCTTTTACCTGGTTAAATAAAGGATATTGATTGATTGATTGATTGATTGATTGTCACCATCTGAGCTCAAAGAAACACCGGACAAACTAGACAAACTAAAACATGTGTTAATCGCTCCTGAAGCCATCTCTAGTAAGCAGCTTTTGTCTGGGTAGAAACAGGTTGATGCTAGTATGTCACTGTAAGCTTCATTGCTGTGAAAGCTGTACTGTATTGTTGTGAAATTAACGGACCCGCGAGCCCTGTTGCTGCTGTCTGAGATACCTCAATCATTGTACTTGCTGCTTGGTTTTGTGCTTTGCAAGTTATAGCGATTGTGTGTCCTGCACCGTCAGGATTTGTTTTGTTTTGTGTTAGTTTTCTGCCACTGTGGTAGGGCCAGTAAGCTGCGTTTATCAGTTAAAAGCCTGGAGCCACAGCTGACAAACTCTGAGCTGAGTTTACATGTTGGGTCTGTGTGATAAAGAGACAGTTGTTGTGTCTTTCTGCAGGAATTGAGATCGCTTCACTTTGAGCGATTTTCCCATTTTCTCTTTTACTAATCCACACATACATCCACATGCCTTTACAGGCATTCACACACACATACACACCTTAAAAGGTGCAGATAGCTTTAGTACAACTCAGAGCTGCTCCCTGCCAACTTGTGTTCAGAGACGTGTCCTCCATTTTGCTTCTCATGTCTTTGCTAAGCCTCACAGTCTTGAACATTGTTGAACATCTCCATTGAGTTGGAGTTGGACAATAGATGTTTAGTGACTGAAGGATTATTGGTTGTTGATCAACATTGCTGAAATAATAAATACTATTGTACCTTTAAAGAGCAGTTGTCTGTGCTATCACTTTCCTGACACAGGTCTGAACTTTTGCTTTGTTTATTCCCTGCTGCACGTGTTTTAAAATGCCGTATTTTAACTTGATTGTATGATTTCTATGTACTCTATATTTTATTACAATTATTCAACTGTTTTCCATCTCATTTTCCATTAAATTTTCTCTCCCTGGTTTTATGTTCATTCTCTGTCTTTTCTATGTGAAGCACAATTTTTTACTACTATTCAGTGAGTTTAATTCTCTATATTGTGTTATTCAATCACTTTCTAAAAGACTGTCGTGTGTTGCTTTAACTCCAACAGTACCTCAACAGGGCGTTTTTTCTGGGGCAGCTTCAGGCTGTGACCAACACAGATAATACCCACAGTGAGGCTAAACCTGTAGGAAGACATTGTGGGGTAGGCTGAGATAGGCTTATTTCGGGTAATCAAGACCAGTGTTGAATCTGAGTCATCGCGAATTTGGGAGATTGTGTTAGGCTTGTTTGCATCAGAGGCACCGATTGGTAGAGGGAGCACATGAGAAATACTTTGTGCATTCTCCCCTATTAAGTCTGACTGTCATTGTCTTAAAGGAATAACAGAGTTGGAAACCTTTGATGCTTCTATTTCCATGTTTTCTCTTATTTGTATTAATATTACCAAGTAGGTTTTATTCTCCATCTTATTTTATGTAAATTTTTGATCCCTGATGTCAGTGCTCAGATTTAACCCTTCACTGTTCATCTCATAAATGTAAATGGTATTTTAAACATTGGCATTTTAAGTTAACAACCCTTTTGAGAGACTGAATCTGGAGTTGGTTATTGGTTACTTATCTCAGGTTGGTGCTGTTATTAATCAATGCTAATAGTTTTATTGATATTAATGCAGTTATTGGTATCGATAACTATCCTTAATAAACCTGCTCCTATGGCAACACTATGATGGCACCATCAGGCCAAAATTTCCACTTTGTACATAGGATATACTGTGCTAAAACTTACCGGTCAGATTTTCATTAAAGTGACTAAGCACCTTCAATTTTATATATACTGTACATTCTGATGTATTTCTAATGATGAATTAAATTTGACATGTTGCCAGGGAGTGTCAAATCTTAAAAAAAGTACACTCTGTGACATATGTCAAGTTTAAGATAAGGCTAATTCCCTGCAGAAGAAAGATAAGACACCAGAGTGGAGCTGAGATGAGCTGCAGGCTGCTATCATGAACAAAACTTAAACATAAGCTTTTCGAAGTCAAAACGAAAATTCAAAAGCCTGTATTTTACAGTTATATACAACGTTAGGAAGGTAGAGACCATAAACCATCAGCAAATCTTGCTGTTTGACACAGGCAGTTAATTACGCAAAGTAACTGAATAAACCCAGTGTAAAAGGTGACACTGTCCAGAAACAGCACAAACTCTTAGAACTCTAGTGATTATATGTGTTGTCATATCTTTCTCTGACAGCCTGGTCTGTGAAATGACAATAATTAAATCCTAGGCTATATAACACCAAAATAGGTGTTTTAAGTTAAAGCTTTGTTGTTGCATAAACAATAGAGCGGAGTCATATTCCATCATTTGCAAAACAACTATGATAGTGTCATTTCCAAACTTCACACAATGAGTGTGTGACTAATCGCTCAAATAATAAGAGTGTGAATTGTTACTTTGCGATTCAATTTGATTGCACTCAACTTGATTTGCAATTCAGAAGATGCTGGTAAAACTCGAGGTGAAAGCCCTCTGTTAGACAAATACACTGGCATTAAAAAATGACTATTAGTTTATACTGTTCAAATGTTTAATGCTCATTCAATAATGTAACTTCTGCTGGTTTTCATTTTCCCAGATCTGATGCCAGATTCAAATTTCTGATTGACTCGAATCTCAAAACATCTGTTAGTAAGTACAATGAAAATAAACACTGACTACAGCCAGCGCAGTGTGAGCAGCAAAAAAAAGGGTGAGGAGAAGTAAACAGGAGGCCTTACTTCATCAAAATTCAACCATCACAAACAGCCACACACACCTCATCTCGTTAGAAAGAATATATAACACAGAGGACACATCACATCAAAAACTGTCACGCACACATACATACACACCATAGCAAAACATCTCTGTACAATCTGTCGCCATCACCGAAATGTACAAAACATCACCTGCACCATGGTGACACATCTCAGATGTGCAGCATGCCGGTTGGTTGGATATTTATGCATAAGGCTCCTCATCACTGCCTGACATGGGTGGACCTTTATATATGACAGGCACTATTAAAATCACAAGCGATAACATCCTCAGTCATCACGTAAGGCTCTTCTGATTTTACTTGGAAAAGACAAGGAAAAGTTTTAGTACGAGTATGTTAAACAATACTCATAGGAAGGACCAATGGTTTTGGGACTGATGGAAAATGGTTGGAAGGTTCCATCAGAGGCTTCAGTGCAGCTGTGGTAATAACTGCTCATCATGTTCTCAGATGTGCTGCACACATTAACAGGAGTAAACAGCCTTTGATGTGTGAGCCGCAGGGGTGTCACAGAAATGAACAGACGATTAGGCTGCTTGCAGTCTCAAACAATGTCACACTTAACAGCACGCAGAGAGACACACAGACAGAGAAAAGAGGGGAAGGAAAGGGAAAGCGTGGGGTAAACTTGGATACGCTGACCGCAGAGCTTGAGAAACTCTTGATGGCAGAGAGTGAGGGTATTTGTATCCTCCGACATTAACCGGCACCGGCACTGTGTTCATAACATGCTGGGCATAAATTCTGACAAACCATCAGCAGGAACGTTGACATGAGAAACAAACAGCAAGACTATGTTTACATTAAGCCGTTAATTCTTAAACTGGCATTTTCGCTGAGATGTCTACCCACAGTGAAAGACGGCAAAATCTCTTCTTCATCCTCTTTTCAGATGGCGAACAACAAAGCTGTGAATCATAGCCAACATGTGGTAAGTGGGACAGAAAACACAATTCAAACTGGAGGGAACCACTATCCAGAGGGGATCAGACTTTGACCGGACAAAATCGGCATAAAACAGGTTATGACAGCAGTGAGTTCTTCTATACTGACCTCTAAAACGAACAATCACAGGGAGGATGAGAGGCGAAATGCTAGAAGACAAGATCATATCCCAATTTTTTAAGAGTTTATTTCATCAGTTTAGTGCTTACCTTTAAAGCACTTCATGGTTTAGCACCCAGTTAAACTGCTGAACTACTGCTCCCCTGTGAGCCAGAGCGCAGCCTCACTGCCTGAAGATCTGAGGTTTCACAATCAGTGACATCTTTAAAGTCACTTCTCAAAACTTATCTTTTTAAAAAGCCTTTTGTTAATGCTCACTCTCACACCAGACACTTATCTTTATTGTTGGGTATTTTATTCCTTCTAATTTTGTATTATTTTAGGTTTCAACCATGTAAAGCACTTTGTGACTTTGTTTTGAAAAGTGCTATAAAAATGAAGTTTGATAATGAAAACCTCTGAGAACATTCAGCTCAATGCAATGACCATCTGCACTACGGCGTGATTGTCCAACTTTAATTGAATATACTGTATTTAATATGCTTTAATACATTGCAAAATTATTACTATCAGTGAATTGAGTGTGTTTACAGCAAGCCCAAGACCATTGAGTTTCAGTAGCCTGGTGCCAGCGTGAAGAGGGAAACCTCACAGTGAGACAAAATTCAAACACCACTCCAGTTTAGTCTGATTATCAAACCATTTTTTTCTAAGTAAATTACAAATATGATTATTCAAACTGACAATGTAAAAGCGCATCACATCCTGCATTACTACATCCTGTTTGAATTTTAAATTTACACGCACAGTTTTACAATGCAAAGGATGATCCCCCTGAAACAGACAATCTGGTTAAGTTCACTTTTGGTTTCACTTTCAAATACACATTATCAGTAACTGACTTGAACTTGGGGCTTACATAAAACCTGTTTGGTTAGGTGTCATGTGAAAATGGGTCACTCACATGCCCAACAACACTTTTTTGTTTGTTACTTCTGTTTCATGGCAGTAACTTTACCGTTTTGGTTCAGTCTTACCGCTCTGATAGCGTTGTTTTTTGGCCACAGCAGGCAGTTGCTTTCAGTGAAAAGGCTCTGATAAACTGACTGTACTTCATCTGTCCAGCACCATGTGACATACAGACAAAGTTAGCGATTTTTCTCTCAGGAGTTAGTGAATACAAAAAAAGAGCAAAAAAAGAAGGTCAATAGGCGGGCAGAAACATGACTCCAGATGAATGTTAATGTTGCTTCATGTGTGCTGGAAGTGTAAATAGGCAACTGTTTGCTAATACATTTATAATAATAAGGTGATGATATGTTAATGTTGTGTTTACACATCAACTCACATCAAGAGGCCAAAAAACAATGAATTCAGGTTTACGTACAGTGTCTTCAGATTCATTTTTCTTCTCTCTTATATTCATACTGAAGTCTCCAGTGCCCATTTCTGATTCGATCAAAGCTTTTCTTCTTTGCTACCCAAGACCACCACCATCTCTACCATTTAAGGAAACCTTCTGCATGTAGACATTAAAATAAAATTGGACCATACCAATGATTACTACTTTAGTTTTGGCCTAACATGGTGTGCATGGTAGCAGCATGTCTTCCAAGGTGCAATCTGTTGGTTTGTAGAGTTTGTGATACTGAAATCTTTCTATGCATCTCTCACTTGAAGAAAGGTGATCTAGGGGGTTACAGATCAAGCCCTTGAAGAATTATCTCCTGTGAGGACATTATCTGTTGTATAGCCACACAGATAATAATGTGTGCAGTACAACTGCAATGCTGCATCGACCGGCCTTGACTCTTTCGACTGCTATCTGTTCAAAATGTGTACACTAATATTTACAAGTTGCAACTTAAAGACTACTGTTGAGGCTAGTGTGTCTAATCCTGTCATGTGAACAATGGTTGCTCTAGAAACAGACAACAAAATGGACATAGAAGAAGGAAGTAAGTCAGTGTTAAGATGAAATAACAACAACACACAACCAAGCTGGAGATCCATTTAACACTGGAGAATTCACTAACATAGTTTTGCCACTACCAACACTATTTCCTCTTACGTATGTTGACTTTTCCTTGAGATAATATCATCAAACAGATTAATCTTAGTGTTTGTTAAAGGGGAAATCCCACCTTGCAGTTAAATTGTTTGCTTCTTTTGTTCTTATTTGAGTGTATACATCTTGTAGAAATCCATTTTTTCCAACTGTGCTCGATAACATAAGAAGCCTCCTTGTACATATGAAGGAACATGAGCGGGAAAATTCACAAGATCAAGCACTGTCTCTTTCATATTTACTGCAGTGGGACCTGACATCACTTATTGTTTTGGTCAGAAATGGAGGATAGTAAGAAGGTTTCAACAGAGGGTTTACTGAAGCTGCGGTTATAACTGCTTGTCATTTTCACATATGTTTTGAGGAAATTTATGGGAATAACCAGCCTTTAAGGAGATTCATGCTTACAGTCCCAGACATTGTCATACTTAGCCATAACAGCAGAGCAGAGACGCATGCAAAGAAAAGGAGAAGGAAAGTGGAGGAGGTAGATAGAAGGGCCAAGCTGTACAGACCAGAGAGGTTTAGTAACACTTAGCGCTTAGGTATGAGCTGGAAGAGTGGAGGTGGGCATATCCTCCCTCAGCTGCCAGATTCCTTTTCAGCATCCTCCAACCCAAAGCTTCATGAGAAAAGCATAAAATGGTCTGACAGGGATGTGAAGACAGGTGTGTAATGCACACGCTGACATCATTTTTGGGTGTGGTCAGAGGTGTGCTCTGTTGCACCTGTAACCACACCCAAAAGTGATGTCAGGGTATACATCACACAGCTGTCTTGACATTTCCCCACAGACTACAGACCACACTGCCACTACGCTACTGTGTCTTCTCTGAGCTTAGTGATCTCATAGAAAACCCGCTACTCAGCAGCACCTCTGAAATCTCCTTCACTCACTGAGTGCAGAAACAGTTACAGTCCAAGAGCTGACGGCATGAAGAGCTGCTGTCTGAGTTAATCATGCATGAAACACACAACGATTGCAGCCGCAAAGTCAATGAAAACCACAGTGCACATTTGTACAGCTCCATTTTCTGAGTAAATCGGGAGTCACGGCTGTGTTTTAAGCTAAATGCTGGCACTAGCATGCTCACATACTTATGAAGAAAATGTTAACAGACTGGTGTTCAGCAGATACAATGTTTACCACATTCTCCATCTTAGTTTAACAGGTTAGCATGCTAAAATTTGCTAATTAGCACTAAACACAAAGTACAGCTGAGGCCACACATACATGGGTATTTGTCAAAAACAACCTTTTCTATGCCAGGGGTGGGTAATGTTTTACTTTCATAACATCATTTCTAACACCATACTAAATTATTGGACATATATATCACAGTAACCTCTGTGATGGTTCAGACATCTTCCCTTTGGTAAATCATGTCAGTCTTGAGCAGAACTGAGTCTTTGCAAGCGTCCGTTTAAAAGGAGCTGCTCACAATAGCAGGTTGTTTCTTTGCAGCTCAATGATTTCATGTTGAAGGTTGTCAGTCACATCAGCTGGTTCCACATTAAACCGTGTAGCAAATATGTTCAGTTCATTTTGTTTACTTTCATGTCCTGAAACCTCTCACCAAACACCTGAAGGAGTTTTCACACTCAGCAGCATATTCAGATGTCATAGCGGGCTTTTGTTCTTGGCGAGCAGGAAAATGCTCAGTGTTCCCTCTTTCCAGCTGTACTTGCCACAGCTTTAAATTCACTTCAAATGGTTTCACATTTGAAGCAGAAAACTGAGAAGCTGTCTGGAGCTTGAAGTTCAGCTCTGAGAGCTACTCGATAATGTCCACCATGAAGGCCAAATCACAGACACTGAGTTTCCACGTCAGGTTTTTCTTCATCTCCATGAATTATTCCAGACAAACTGACACTCTGGAACAGTTTGGACCACCATGTGCACATTGTGCTCAGGGACTCAGAAGAACATGTTAGTCTACTATTTCATGTTATTTTCTTTTGTTGCTGAAAAAAGTTATTGCTGTTTAGAGAATTTCTTTGCATTCATGAATTGCCTCGCGGGCCAGGAGGCCGGAGGTTCCCCACCACTGTTCTATGAGCTTTGGCCTTTCATCCACACACAAATGCAGTTTTAGGTCACTGAAAATAGAGCAACGCTCCCACGACACAGACTTGTGCCAACATCGCTGGTTTTGGAGAAGACCTGGTGGCAGAATTACAAATCGTGCTATGGTGAAGGCATAACCTGCACAAACAATTCAGTTAGTTTGTTCTGGCTATTGTGTGACTTAGGTGTTTAAAAGGATTATTTAGGATTCACAGAGTTACACAATAACACAAACTAAGCGATCAAAGCTGAGGTAAACCAGCCACTCCCGTGTTCCACAAGGTAAAATTACTATTTCTGTCAATGGAATCTGGTTTGGACCTGAAACACTGTCTGATGGCAAGTTAAAGTGGTGAAAATATTCTTACCATGGCATACACTTTACAGATATTGATCTTTTCAGGTGAACCTGTTTTTTTTAGGTGGTTAAAATACATGCTGCTGCTGCCCCCAGTCTACAGCAGTGCATTGCTACACTGGTACTGCTGCTGAACCAAACTGGGGGCGTGTCATCTACTGTAGGTAATACGCTGGCTATTCATAACTCCATTATAAAACGCCACTTCAAATGATCCCAAATATCCCTTTATGGATGATGTCATTATTGGTTATGGTTAGCATTGTTGTATCTACATTAATCAATCACTCATTTAATGCACCACCTGGCAAGCATGCTAGGTGACACAAACACACCCAAGACGTTGCGCAACCAACAGGTGGTTGCTGGGTTTGGCAAAATGCTAAATTCTAAAATGCTGATAGTGGATCCAGCAGTGATTTCTACATTTCATTACGTAAGAGCATCTACCTTCAGTGTGTGGTGTGTGTGTGTGTGTGTGTGTGTGTGTGTGTGTGTGTGTGTGTGTGTGATGCCCTTCTGCTGCTTTCACAATTTCTGTCAAAATTGGTACTGCTGAGCTTCTCTCTGTTTGAAAACTTTGAGCAACACAATGGCACAGAGAGGCTGGGAGGACTGGCTACAATGTGCACTGAGAGTGGTCAAGTAAATAATTTGAACCAAGAGCAGATAGTGGACCACTCTGCAGTGCACAAGGCTCAGAGAATGACTTTCAGACAGATGAGTAGCCTACAACAACTACATCAACAACCACTGCCTTGCCTAGCAATGAAGCGTTGTGTGTGAATGCTATGCCATGTGTAAAAACTATGCAGCTCTCTTTGTCTTAATTTGTGTGTTTGGCTGCAGCACTGTGGGGTTTATACTGTTTCTACATCTCTGTGTTTTCTCTTTGGTGATGTTTTATTCTGCTGTTTAATTGGCAGTTTAATATCTGTGGCCTCATAATGTTTGTTGCATCTGCTGTGGAGTCAACTTTTGGATTCACTGTTGGTCATTTAATAGAATAATATTAATTGTCTGAGTTTTGTCCTATTTTTGGTTAATGCTAGTGAGGCTTCTGGCTCCGGTCAGGCAAACAAATATTTTGGAATTTAGTGTTCGTCTTTTCAAAGACAATCCTGTCCCAACTTGATTTGCTGTTAGGTAGGTATTATGTTTATTTACATGCATAATACGTCACCAGAATGCAGAAAATGAAGTGTCTAATATACATCTCTTCTTGAGGGACAACCCCAAACTGCAGCATAATATTGGGCCCCTTTGTGGATTTAGAAAACTATACCACTGAATTTAAGATAAAGTTCCTTTAGTAGATGAACAAAAAAAGTGTTGATGAGAATGGGAAATCTCAACCTCACCCTTGAAATACATTTATACATTTTTTATAAAGGAGGTTATTCTCTATAATTTTGTTCTACAAATGTGTGCAGTTGTTTTAGTGTTGAATGTGCTTAATAAATAAAAGCAGTGAGCATCTCTGTACACAAGTTGTTCTTGTGTTAACTACATTATGGACTTGACATCGCTCAGTTCATGTGCAGTGCTTCACTGCGTTTTATAAAGTGGGCAGAACACCTGACCTTTATCCATGATTTTACAAAAAATGCTTTCACACATCAGCTCTCAGATGGTTTGATGACATCATATCTGTTCAATTCAGTTCACTAGTTTACTCCATTTTCCACTACGGAAGAGATCAATGGCCTACTTTACTGATCAATAAAGCATGCAATAGATCAGAATGACAGTGCATTTTAGGAACACCCTCTCTGGAGCACAAGCCACAGCCTGTTGCACTCTCAGACTGAATAGTCAGACGTTCAGACAGATCATTACGGGTCAAATATTTAATTTGCTCTCACTTTCCGGTATTAGAAAAGTACTGAATTTTAATACCCAGCCTGTCTCACGCAGCCCTGGAGGTCACTGCTTGTTCATCTCAAAGCCTTTCAACCTAGGCCCCATCTCCTTCACTCCCCAACATCTTCTTTGAAATACAGATTTTCTTTTTATTTAATCTCTGGAGCTCTAAAGATGGCTAATGACCAAAACCCAGCCTTCATATCTTTTTAGAAACCTGTGAGTGATGTCAAGATGCTCTTCTTCACTGGAAAATATCCAGGCTAATTCTCAGCTCATCAGATTTGCTGGGTTCGTGTGAAACGAGTGACTCCCTCCTGTAGAAATGTGTTTTGAGTCACCTTGTTTTTGTTTTCCTAAAAAGAAATAATGAACATACAAGAGCGTGTTCTTGCAGATACTACATCTCTTGAGTTCTTCTCTCTCTCACTGTCATAACAGTCCCGCTCATCGCTTTCCAAGACACAACTACACCAATACTGAATGACCCTGAACTGACAAAACTTCCTCCTCTTTTCAAACAATCTCATGTACAGCACCATCAACCAAACTCCTGCCACATCACATTATTAGCTAGTTTATTGATGCTGGCACTCCAAACATGCAAAGACTCCTCAAAATGATTACTTGCCATAATCTCCAACAATAGCAGACACTGCTCTGCATATTTCAAATGTTAATTTTGGCCCTTTTTGATTAAAAGCTGCACAGCACATGCAAGCTCTGGTCAGCTTCTCAATTTTGGCCACTATAAACAAAACAGTCACCCACAGAGCTGTTGCATGTTAGTAGGAAAACAACCCATCGACGGGCCATGCCTGCCAACAACCTTGTTACTAACAAAAGTTAATCATATTTTCTGAGTGATAAATTACAATAAACCAGTAACCTGTTGGTACAGGATGCCACGTGAGGCAGATTTCACATCACACCATCTGCCTGCATGGAATGAACAGTAATCTCAATCCAGTAGCCAAACTTCAAAACAAAAGTACAGTATTGCTCACCACTACTTTATTGATTTGATGCTATATTTACACAACTACAAATTACAGTGAGTGGTTTTTCCCACTCAGATGCTCATAATTATCGAATGGTATGACCTGAACGTGGCATTAAGCAAACAGGTTTTGCTGTTGAGGGGATTGAACCAAAGGAAAGAAAAACTGTTAATTATGCAGTGATGCAGTTAAAATCCATTTTGTAATATATTGTAAAAGCCAAAGAAAGGAAGTGAATAAAACTAATAATAGCCAGAACCATTAACAGAAGGCGGCGGGGGCAGGGAATGGGGGGTTATACTAATATGGACTTCACAGATCCACTTTTTGGCAGCTCTGTGTTGCCATATTCCAAATTAAATGTGGTGCTGGGATAATGAGCGATAACATAAAATTATTAGTCAGTGGGCCAAACAACCAAAAAAAAAAAAAAAACAGCCTGTCAAAAAGCTATTACCAACTCCTTGTCACTTATTTATTCCATTGTCTTCTAACTGATCCCACTTGACTCATCATACATTGCTTATCAGTGCTGCCAGAGATAATGTTATCTACTCGAACACTCATGAGAGGATCCCCAAGTTTCTTCTCAGATAGACATGTTGCTGTGGCACGTTTAAAACTTGTGCGTTACTTAAACAAATGGGAAAACTTGTTCTGTCCAACTATATTTGTTTGTCCTTGGAAGTCATCAGACACTGAACCCCCCCTTCCCTCCCCATCTCTCTCTGTCACCACCATGAACTGAAACATATGACACCATGTCCGTAGAACAAAGCCTAATGACAGTAAGTGGCCGATTCAGTACAGCTGATGTAGAAACCAGGCTTCATGCAAATTCTGGCACCGCTTCCAGAGTGATGTTGCGCACGAGGGCGGCGTGACCTTCCTGCCACCGATTTGGGCAACTTTTACACCGTCGGGAGTCATAATTTCACAAATTCACACATCAACCATGAGAGAAGCTCACACAGACTTGTTTACACCGCTCGACAAAAATAAACCGGTGTCTCATCTTGTGTGCCAAACAGCCTGAGACACAGTCACACCGCTGTAAAGGCTGTGATGACAAAATATCTTTTGGCATGTATGCGCACCTTCAGGACCATCACTCCGTCTGTAGCTATTCACCATGTCCGTCCGCTCAGCGCTGCTGTCACTTTACCACGACTTTCAACTCGGCGACAGACTGAGGAGTTGAGCCCGTAAATGACATCTTGTCTATCTACAAGAGTCGTGAAGAATTATGTCAAAGTATATCAGAAGCGACATAAAGTATGAGCATAAATTAACCAACCTTGTCTTCGCGAAGCTTGAGAAGGGTTAGTTTCGCCTGTTAAAGGGCTTAGTACACCGCTTTTTACATACGCGACGCCCTCCCCTTTACTTCCTAATTCCATTATTCGTCAATATTACAGAGCATTTTCTTTGGACGTGGTTTTGTCCTACCTCGTAAAGGTCTCCCGAAGCCATTCTGGGGTGCGGACTCCGGCGGCGCGGCGTTCTTGCCTGCCTTGTTGGCTCTTTTTTGGACCCTACTCTCTCGGTGTTTCGGCGAAAGCCCCGATAGACGGGAATTAGCGAGCAGCCTTGTTATTCTGAGCAATCCGCAGTAGCAGATCAGCAGACAGTGTCAATCGAGCCCGGCGCTCTGCGATGGATCGTTCCACTCTTAAAACAAACAACCATCGGGGCGGTGCTGTTTACCCAGACCCAAGTGGAGGACTGAAAATTAGTCCCCGGCAAGGAAGGCACAGCCTGATGGTCTGCATGCGCCCTGCTCCTCCGAGCTCTGCTCGCTATCCAACTACTCAACGGGAGATGATATGCTAAATGTCTTGTGTTTAGACGCACCAGCTGAGACAGTTCCTTTCCTATGACCCACTCCACCTGTCCATTAGGCTATGAAGGGACGACATGACTTTATCTTCGTTTGGAGCCATTAGGAAACACCCAGAACAAGAGCCCGAACTATTTAAAACGACTGATGACTGAGTGGAAACTGTGCTTATTGGTGAGCATGTATGCCCCCTCACTGCAAAATTGTCATCATTTGGCAATATTCATGTTGGCATGGTTAAAGTGTTTTCATTATTAAAAGAAACAAAGCAGTGGCTGAAGTATACAATTAAAAACAAATATATTGATCTTATTTTCTCAGTCACAGTGTTGCCCCAAATAAAATGATTGTATTCAATAAAGACACACTGGTCTGCTCATTGCCACAGTGGTTGTACACCACTGCTTTGTGGTAAAGATTCACATAAGGCACCACATGAATTAGTATCTCATCATGACTTCTTGATTATTTGTGCATTTGAAATGACGTGGCTCAAGCTGAAATATCAAGAAATTCTTCATCTGTGAAGATTAAGCTCCAGTGTGACATTTACTGCAAATGTAATTTTGGTTTCCACTGTGATTACTTTTTATTATCCATAATACTGAGTGTTGTTTTGTGCCATGCACAACACAGAAATAATAATTTAACAAGATCAGCTAAAGTATGCACAAAGTGTGGAAATCCATTAACAATCATCCTTAGTTTTCATTGACTTTCTTTCAGTCATTCCTTCCATAAAAATGTTATATTAAACCACCACTGCCACCACCACTTACTTAAAGTTTAACTTAAAATACAGCTAAGAAACTATACAACATAGCAAAGTACTCTGATATTAAACTGCCTAGGAACATGTATATGAAAACAAATCCTGCCTGTTTCACATTACTGATAGTACGCTCAGCGGAAAGGAGCTCAGTGCACATGATGTGCAACTGCTTTCCAGGCCACACTACATCTGGAGCATAACTGTTCCTGTGTGTGTGATACAACATAGAAATATCTCACCATGCTCCTTTAATAGAAAGAAACACCAGCACTGTAAAAACAAATACTGAAGAAAATGTGAGCATCTCACTTTTGTCGAAACATTAAACAGACCATGCTAATATGACAGCAGAGCAGTAAACTGTTAATTTTCTTTGACCTTCATTTAATATGAATATGAATTGTGTTTAGTTAGAGAGATCTGAAATACTGCACAGAATGGCTTTTTGCGTAATAACAGATATTAGCTCAGTTTCCAATTTCAGAAATGTTGGAAGTTCAAGGTTCATCTTACGGCCTAAGTAAGCTGTTGGAGTTGATGAACCCTTTAGAATATATTAACATTATCAGCAAGAAATGAGTGCTCTTGTCTGAGATGCTGGAAATAACTGCTTTCTCTAAATATTATGCTGGCAGTATAAGGTATTTCAAAAGCTCACTCTTACTAAAACACCTCTGGAGGTACATTGTGAGCTTATTTCTGACTATAGTCTGTCATACCTCAGAGTTTACTGAGTCTATAAGTCATTGAAAACACGGTCTGGTTTGGTTTGAGGGTTAGAGAAAAGGTCGGTTTAGGCATTTAGTTGAGATGGTGAAGGTCTGGATTAGAGGCTATAGAGAGTAAGGAATGCATTATGTCAGGGTCCTCACAAATATTGAGGTCAGACTTGTCTGTTTGTGTGAATGCAAAAAGGCTTCCTGGGATCCTGTGACACCATTTATTGTGGTTAGTGAGGCATCTGTTACAGTCCGTTTCATGGAGTCTTTCCTTGAAAGCTACCCTAGACTTGTGTTTTAATAAGTCGAAGAGGGAAATGTTTGAGGAAAAAGGATCATAGGACTTTCCTTAATGGAGTCCCACTGGTGATATTCAAACTGCTGATACTCTAACAGCTGTGAAAGGTGAGATCATGCAGTTACAGGCAATTTGAATCCATTCTGTCATGTTTTCACGACAGAAAATGCAACATGTTTGTCCTGTTTCATAAATGAAACTCAGCTTAAACTGTCAATATGTTGGAAAGATGAGGAAATGGCAAAACAGGAAGTGTTGCCTGGATAGATATCAGCTGGCTGTAGATCAGGAGACAGAGACTTTCTCTGTTGGGAAAAAAGATATTCATCATAAAAGAACACAGTAATTTGGATTGAAGTTCAGATCATGTTTCACAATATAGATCAAATGTAGTATTTTATCAAATATGTTTCTGGTTGACACCTGTGCCTGCTGTTGGCTGACTGCACCATGTTTGAAACGGTGCAGTTCACATCGGTGAAAAGGGGAAATGAATGCTTTCTTTTCCTATAGTCACAAAGATGCTATTTGTTGAATCAGTTGCTATTTCCTATTGTGATAGGTGGGATTGTGGCTTGTCTGTATAATATCCAGAGAAGATGTTCAGCTCTCATTACGGGAAGAAGTAACACTTTAACTTCATATTTCTGTTTGTCGAGTCTTATGGACATTTTTTACAAATAAAAGTGAACGTTATGATTATAAAAAGAGTACTTGTTTACTTATCATACTATTTGAATGAGTCAGACTTACAAGGATTCGGTCATAATTACTACATTTGCATTCAACAGGCCTCAAGGATACAGAGAGAGAGAGAGAGAGACACGGAATGTGAACAAGATTTTGCTTGTTTACAAGAAACAAGAAAACTTCAGAAATAATTTACAATTTTTTTTAAAAAAATGTATTTATTTATTTGGTTCTGTGAGTGGACTTATTTTGCAGTAATGCCCAGCTTCTTGTCCACTGCAATACATCTGATTGCATATCTGACTTCTTCACAACATACATCTTAAGAAAGAAACATCCTCAGTGCATCTAAACACTAATAGCGCTGTTTTGACATCCTCTAAATAACTTTGTTGGACCACTGCCACATGGGCCTCAAACAGTCCACATTGCAAGCTCTGTGCTCCTTGCTGTCACTGCAGTGCTTCACACTGCTGCAGTTGCTTGTCTCTCACATGTTCGCTTCCCTCAAATCCCATAGCTAGCCAGGATGACATCTGGACTCCTGTGGTTTACCTCCCATGTTGCTAACCATCCTCTCCAGGTAGTGATTCTCTTTGTTTACTGTGCAAACTGTCAAGTTACCTAAAACTCATTCTTGGGTGTGTCCGCTCAGCTGTTTGCATGTAATGTTGATTTTATCACCATCGCCCTACAATCTCATAAGGCCAATCAAAGTGAGAGCGTCATACTGCACATTTCTGCTCAGAAACACTGAACGAGCTCCTTTCTCATTGTGTCTTCTGTAAGTCATCTAAGTGCTGCTCCTGGCTTCTCTTCAACCACCTTCTATTCTCCCATGTATGTAAACTTGCATACACAACACTGGAAGCTTAAACATAACTCAGTCCCCATGAACAACAAATGTATATTGTTGTTTAAGTAGCATGTGCGAATGTAGAGGAATTACTGAAACCATTTTTAGTCTGGTTTTTGGTTAAGCTCAAGCGTGATGGCTTATAGGACAGAACATATCTTGCAATGTTACTGCGCTTTCAGACTTCTGTCAATCAAAACTGTGTTGGAAGTTCATTCTATCAATCATCCTGGCAAACTGAGCCCCCAGTCCAGCCATAAGCAACACTGTCAGTTGACGAGAACTAACTTTTTGTGAATCATTGATCAAAAGGCAATTAAGCCACTGTATTCTGTCAATGTGACAACAATTCTGGCCATTAACATTTGATTTCAGATGACAAAGATTGCACCAGTTACCCTTTAACTGCAAAGTAAATGTAAAGGTAAAGGTAAATTAAAAAATTACATAAGAGTGGTATTTTACTTCCATCAAAAGTGCCATCCTCCACAATTAAAAGTGGTCAGGCCATTACCATGATTCTAGTCAACATCACATTTTGTGAGCTATCAGCACACAGTATGTGACAAAAGTTGCTTGAAAGTTCCCATGGAGGCCCAGTATTCCTGTTAAATGGTGTTTTGACCTATTATTATGCCCTGCAGTGTGTATCAGGCTATGCTGTCATAAAACTGCAACCCTCTGACAGGCAACATAATTCTGTTGCCCTGACCTAACGTATCTTTAGGCTGTCTTTAAATCCTACACTCACCAAAGCAAAGAGCAGACACTTGGCGGCTTGAGCTGGCCTTATATCCACGTTGTATCTGCTTAGGCTAAATTACAGTGGCTGGCCCCATTAGCTTTTATGGCCAGTTTCATTTGAGTGTCATAGCCTGCTTTCGTGCCTGCTTATCTGGCTGCACTAGTTTAGGTAGTAACCACAAGGTAGTAACCCCTCCAGTGAGAAGACATATCCGTCCTGTGACCTTTCTAACCAAAGAAAAGAACATAGTTTCAATATAATGTTGTGTGTGACTGTAAGGATGCAGGCATGTCTACAGTGTCATCAGCTGGGCGCCTAACTGGTATTTTGCTGAATTGGGCCTACGACACAGAGAGCTCAGAAGTGTGTTCAGACACCCAAAAACCACACCCCTCTTTACCTGCGCCCACAGACTCAACACAGCCCTACCTAACAAGTTATATTCATGCCTCATCACTAGTTACCATCATCAGCTGACAGCATGCTAGCTAACAACAACTAACACTGTTCTTCCATGTCGCATGCTGCCATCACCAGCTGCATGCTGCTCAATCCACAGACAGACCAAGCCTCTTCAGCTACCTCATCCTAACAAGCAACACACCAGCAACACAGAAGCTTTGTGGATTAGATTCTACAAGCGATTAACTGTAACGGACAAAAAAGCTCTTTCCTATTCGTATGTAGGCCAAAAGTGAGAAGTTAAGAAAAAAAAAAGAAAAAAAAAGTCCTTTACTCCATCTATTGCCCTTAATAATCTACTTTTGTTAGATGTATGTCTGACAGTTTACAAAGTACTTTACAAACAGAAAAGCTCAATATACACAGTGCAATTACAAAACAGACTAAATACAGTACAACTGGGCAGGCCTGTTATTTGTATGACTTTCTGTTACACCTCCAAGAGGGGCTTCTTGTTTAAATTATTATTATTTTTATGTTGTGTTGTGTTTTACAAGTGCCACATTCATGTTTTAAGGAAGTCCTGTCCCTACCAACAGTGCTGAGTATTTTCAGGTCACCTTGCTGATCATGTCACTCTGGCAAATTACAGTGTTGTAGTGTCTGTGGTATATGTGCTAAATAGAGTGAGTAACTCCAATGAAGTAAGGACCAAATTATGCTGTTATTTCCAAAGCTGGGGGGTAACATAGGGTGGCATGAGCTAACTACATCGTTTTGTGGGGTATGTTAGGAAAAGATCTGCTGCTGCAGTTGATGCACTTTGCCTTGTAAAAGTTAAAAGGCTTTGGACAACTTGAAGTAAAAACTATGAATTTCAAGTGGCAAATTCAGCACTATTACTTTAAACTGCTATAATGCAAAACTTGACAGATTGGCTATTACAGTGACATTGGTTAGTAAGACTGTCAGGAGTCCAAGGAAAATGATAATAGTTGACAATAAGTGACGAAGTGTCTGATAGGAAGCTCTTTCATTTACAACTTGTGGAATGCTGTTGCTAGCCCCTTGGTATGCTATCTCCCACAGTTTATACTTGCAATATAACCTTACACATATCTGTGCACACAAAAGAGTGCTTGGAAGTGCAGCACCCTCAGCTATGAATAAAAGTGTAATAAACCTTGTGAAATCACATGTGTGGGTGTTAAACTGGCAACTCTAAATTGCCCATAGGTGTCAGTGTGAACATGAATGACTGTCTGTCTTTATTTGTCCACCATGTGATCCTGGTGACCTGTCCAGGGTGTACCCCACCTCTTGCCCAGTATCAGCTGGAATTGAATTAACCCTTCAAAGAAAAAGTGGCTATACAGCTAACAGATGGAATGGAGGGGTTATGTCAATTTTACTGTGTGTTTTTATTTTTGCAATACATGTTTATGGCAAACAAGTTTATCCAGGTGTCGGTGCACTTGTAGTTCTGACTGTGGTCTCTGTGTCAAACAGCAGTACAGCCCAGTGCTGTTCCTCTCAGTTAGGAGCACTGTCTGATATTGCCATGTTGATGCTCATCCTACAACATCACAATTATGTTGCTTAAGGACCATCAGTGCAACAACTGACCAATCACACTGTTTTGATGTCACACAAAAAGACCTCAAGAATACACACTTGGGAAAAGTTAGCTTTTATAAGACACGGTTAATGTTGTGAAGTGGTCAATTTTAACCTAGACCATGATCTTTTCCTACATCTAACCACATAATGTTGTTGCTAAACCTAATCAATTAGTTTTGGTACCAAACTGCAACAGAAAAATGAGGACAAATAAAGAAACAGAAAAGCAAACTGAGTCTTAAAATAATGAGGCAACAATATTACAATAAGTTCCAGACAGGACACAAACCCCAGTCTCCCAGGTGAAAGTCCTGTACCTAACCTGTTCATCCATCATAACCTGCTCCCTCTGTGATTTTGTCGCTTGTTGGTACAATTTTTTGTTGCAATGATGGTCCTACAGCAACATCAGTTCTGATGTTATAGCAGTAACATCAGCACAGCAGTGTCTGATAAATCACTATATGGTGTTAAAATGCAACTCAAATACATCAACAAGCCACAAAAACAAAAAGTACAGTTAATATATGTGACTGGATTGTCATCTTGTCGGTCAGATCATCTGGAGCCACAGCTGGAGTGTCATGGACAAAGTCAGAATCAGTGCAACTGCATTAACGGCACTCAGGCCTTAGAGTAGCTGGGTATGAGCAGCAGCTACCCTGGGTGAAGCCGACAACATAGGTGATAATACCCAGCATCTCCCTCAGATAAATAGGAGGAATGTCAGTCAGTGGCACAGCCACTCGAATCCCCACCATCCTTTGCCAGCCAGCCATGTCCATGTTGCCACAAATTATACAGTGACATCTCACCTACTGCTGTGGAGCTAATAAAGGGCAGCTGAGGAGAATATGCTGGAGCCTGATGCAACAACAAAGGAAAATGGATCTGAAAGGGGTTTTTGTCAAGTTTGCGAGATCATATGAATTGAATGAGACAAGGACAGACCAGCATGGCCATTGCCACAATTTTAATTTAAGTTTTATAATAATTTATAGAGAAAATAAAAGATAATTGTTACTAACATTGCTAATTTCCAATTTTGAGTTTTTATGATTTCGAGTATGTGCAAAAAAAATATGTAGTACTGCAAACCTCTCAGCCACCAATAAACCGCATCTGAAGATCTCCACTGATCCTGATGAAAGTGGTGCTCATTACAGAATGAATGCAAAAAGTTATTTGTATGTACGGTATGTAATGTTTAATTCATCTGAATATTTTTGTCAAAAATAATACTGGCACATAACGCAAAGCCCAGTGTAATTTTTGTTTCTTATAGTCTTTTTAATAGACTTTCTTCATGGTAATTGTTCTTGTACTCACATGATATGTCTACATGTCTACTGGAAGAAAAGGTCCATTATGAGCTCTACATGACACACTTTCACTTTCCTACCACAGGGCGGCGCTGCTGTGCGCATGCGGAAGAAAGAGCATAGAGACAGTTCTTGACAACAGGAATTTAAATGGCGCCTGTCGACGTATGTGAAAAGTTTGGCACAACGCCTGGCCAAGTGGTGGACCCAGGCTGTATAATTAAAACAAAGTTGTTAATAAAGAGAAAGTAAATGGAGAAACAGATCCAATAATTCTGAGGAGGATGGTAAAACGACATTTTCTGAGGAGCGTGTAAACGGCGACGCAGCGGGAGTAAAGTTAGCTTACAAAACGATTGCGGCTGGAGCTAACGCTGAGGCTTGCTAATGTTAGCCATGCTAGCAATAACCACGGAGCGGACTAACAACTGGCGCCTTCAACCAGCGTACGAAAGACCAAGGACACACTTGATTGAACCGTTTCAAGTTTGGACAAGCGGTCTAAAGAATGAACTGAACTACGACTCTGCGCTGGCAAAGACCAACGAACATCTGCTACAAGGTAAGACTGCTGACATTGATAATGTTTGTCGTTGTTTGACGAGCAGTGCGATGGTTTTGGACTCTGAAGGCTTTGCTAGCCGGTGATAAAGTCATGTTGTGTGGAGTTGAAGGTGCCAGTTAGTGTAATTCGGGTTTGATAGAGGTGGCAGACTGAGTCATTTGGATGGAGAGAAGGACATTTTAATGTTTTTTTCTTTATTTCATAAAGTTGTTGTGTCTCCTTTGACATTCACCTGCAGCTGATTGAATTTTATGAGTCCTGCACTGACGCAAACTGGTGCGTCAGTTACTCATATTTATTTAATCACTACACATCTGATATTTGTGCTTTTTGGCAAACAATTTGAATTTCATATTGGCTAACAGCATTACATGTTTAGAGGGTGTGTGATGGTCCACAGCTCTCAAAGTGGCTATTGGAGAAGCTGGAGTTTGTGTATTTCTCATGGGTGCTTATTCCTCGCGAATCTATAATTAGTTGTGTTTGTGAAAGCAGATTTTTCTCAAATTTACTGTTCTGCAATATTTAATCATGTATGTTTCTGGCTTTTATTGTGTATGATTAAGCTTTTTTAATGAGTTGTTTTCTAATGATAGAATATACTTGTAGATATCAAAGGTGAGCACTGTTGCTATTTTTTATAGATACAGTATTTAATGTTAGTGTTGGAAGCCCAGAGAGCTAATTTGAATTCGACTGATTAGCTGAGTAATATACTGACATCTGTGGAAATCAGCTGTTCATTGGTGTGTGTGTTTTCAGATTGTGGTTTTTGAGTGTGACATTTCCTGAATTATGCATGTTTATTTGCATCAAGTGACTGAATGAAAGTCTGAAATTGCTGTAGTACTTTGTTACTTTTCATTGTTTGCATTATTTCCTTTGCTGGTGTTGCTACACACTTCTTGCAGATGTGTTAGTCAGGGGTGGGGCTTGTGGACAGGTAAGCCATGCAGCTGCTTGGAGCCCCAGGCCACTGGGGGGGGGGGGGGGGGGTTTCAGGGACCTCTGTTGGGTCCTCACTGGACCTCACTTTGAGAACCACTCATCTATTTTCTCAGTATTCATCTTAAATGTCCCGGAAGTTGTGCATTTATGTGTGCAAAAACCAAATCTTTGCAGTGTGCACGGGTGGGGTGGGGCCCCCAGGGATTTCTTGCTTGGAGCCCCAAGAGACCCTAGTAATGCCACTGATGTTAGAGGGTGTGTGTGTGTGTGTGTGTGTGTGTGTGTGTGTTCTGGACAGCAGTGTAGATGATAAATGAATCAGAATCAGAAACTAGAAAAACCTAACTCATGATAGTGAAACCATCCTTTAGATGGCTGTCAGAGCCAGATCATTGTTAAAGTTTTTATTTCCCCTTAAAACAGACCAGGGCTGTATTTTGCACAAGCGAGTGTCGGTTGGTGTCTGGCAAAGCTGCAGGTCAGCAAAAACTAAGTTTATAATTAACTTAAAATAAATACTGGTATTTATTAATAATATATTTTGTATCATGCATTCCTACTTGCAAGACCTGATCTCACTCATCTATGTTGCTGATGCAGGAAAAATAGCCCTCATCAAAACATCCTCCACAGACTACACAAACATTCTCTTCAGACAGAGACAGCGTACGATTAACACATTATGTTCAAGGCTGGACCAGGCCAAACTGGATCAAGTTCTGTGTCCAGGGCCTCAGACTATCAGGGACCAGACAACTTCTGGCTCACTGTGTGCCATTTGTGATCTTTTGTAACTAATTAACTGTAAATTTGTGGTAAAAGGTCTTCTCAGTTAGTTTCATAAGTCTGATGTGTTAGCTTGTGATGCTTGTGGGCGTTAGCTGTGTGCAAATGATGATGTTAGGTTTAAATATATTGTGCCTTGTTTTCTGGGATTCAGCTACAGTATTTGCATAGTCTCATTGAAACTTTCACTGCATTTATCTACTGACACAGTCAGCACCAGCATTTTCCAAGTTTTGCATTTATCAGTAATCTGTCAGAACTTCTTCCACGTACCAGCATGTTGTGAGAGCGACGGTGGTGGGAAATTACATGTAAGCTAGTTCACCAACTGCCAGAGAAGTCAAGTCTGTTTTATTTAAATTGTGCCAAATTATAACTGAAGTTCTGTCAGGGCAATTTGTGTATAGAGCAGATCTAGAGCGTACACGAGTCCAGAAGAATAGTGACAAAAAAACATGGAGAAGGAGAGTAAAACTGTAAATACAGTGTTCATCAAACTAAGCCATATTATATTATAGAACTTAAGGGGGAAGCTCTTACGTAGAAATGGAAACTGTACATTCAGATCGTCTATTCTGCCCTTGACACTACAGTGAGATATGGCCCTTTTATTGATTTAAAAAAATAAAGCTGCAGTAAACATGTGGCTAAACTCCACTCTGCAGCAAGAGAGCTGTCTATACTGTCAATTCAACTGAGGCCTGGGTCTTTGATTGAGTTTAAGTAAAAATGTACCAGTGCTAGATTTAAATGATATAACTGATGAATGGTGGTTTGATCCCTGTTCTCGGCAGTCCACATGCCGAAGTATCCTTGGGCAAGATACTGAACCCCAGAAAACTGCCCCCAATGCTGTTCCATTGGTGTGTGAATTCATATGTACGTTGGATAAAAGCGTCTGCCAAATGACTAATTGTAATTGTAGTAATTGTTTTCATTAGTGATTAAAAAGTAAAATGAACAGTACAATAATTATAGTCCCACAGCATTATTTAGAATCCTTTTCAATGTGATTGAGACGGTTCTGATGGTTACGAGATAGCTGCCACTTTCATGACAATCAGTTTGGCCAAGAGAAATCATTATTGTTATTATTTTAGTCACATATCTAAATGTAAAGGTGAAACTTGACTAAGTAACAAAAATATTTGATACATTGTTGATGTCAATTCACATTTATCATAACTTGCAGATATTCAGTATGAAATAATTAGATTTTCAAGCTGTTAACACCTGCATGTTTGCACTGTTTAACTTCCAGTTTTCCAGGTGATGCCATCTGCAGGGCGATTCAGCCCAATGCAGAATCACTTGGCAAGATGATTAAGAAATTAAACTGAGTTAACATAGTATCTCATTGATGAATAGACTACTCTCACCCAGAAGTCAGATTCTTGATAGAAAGTACAGGCACTTAAACCATTCAGTTTGAAACAAAGCGTTGTAACCAACTACTTAGAAAAACACCACCGCTCAGTGGCTGCCAACTTCTCGTAATACTCAGATGGGTTAAATTCAGATAATGCTTTTCTCTACAGTGCTCAAAAAAAGAGAACTTAACTGTTATAAAATCACTTTCTCTTAAGTTGATCTGGTGAAAACTATTCATAGCAGGGGAAATGGCCCTCTCACAATAGGAACTAATCCGTCATGAAGGATTTTGCCGTGTTACTCACTAGATGGCGACATTGTCTTACTATACAATGAGCCCATGAGTCCCCCAGTTGTCTTTTATTTGAAAGGTGGTTCTCACAATGTTAAATCATGCTCTTTTTTATTTAGTGGCCAAGAAGAAAACAATTTGTACTTGTCACTTAAATACAAAGTCAGTCTTGTATGTACAATGGTGAGTCATCAGGAAACGCACCGATGAGTCAACTTTCATCTAAAAATGAAACCTCAATAGGTTGTACCATGTTGGATCCATATGAGAAGATAATGACAAACCATTAACAATAGATTAGCTGGGCTATATCACATGTCTGTTTTAAGCAGGATGAATCATCTCCTCCTGTTGTGGTCATACGTCAAACAACATTTTCACATGTACATTTTTTTTTTTCACTATATCCTGGTAAATGATCAGTCATTTCATACCACATTACACTTAATCTGCGTAATGCCCTGTGTCAGGGTGTCTTCTGAAAAGAACTGATCAGATAGACAGAATGAAATTTTGACCTCTGAATGAATGTCGGGCGCCATATTTTGTTTTTATAAAAGTATATTTGTGATCAGTATTGCAGTATTGATATCAAAATCTTTTTTGAGTATATGCAGCAACTTTGAGGAAATAGATTTCTCTTCAAACAGAACAGTACATTTACTTATGACAAACAAACAAACAAGGAACAAACAAACAAAATGAAAAAGCTATGTGATAAAAGCTACTTTTCATGGCAGTAAGTATAAAAACTCCTGTGATACATTGGTGGTTGTTCTCCTGAATTTTTTTTTGTGCCCACAAGAAAGTCAAAGGTCAGGGGAATTACCTGTTTATGCAGACAACTTTTCTTTGTTGGGTGGCACTCGTCACACTCTCAGCATCCTGATGTTGTGTGCTGTCATCACCACTGTTTTTGCAACAATGCACAGGGATTTTACAAACATACATTATACCTAATACACACTGTCCTGTTTGGCCTAAATCATTGTGACTACCAGAATGTTATTCACTGTAAAAAAAAAAAAATCAATAAATTCAATATAATTACCAATCTTAAAATGTAAAAGATAACACTTTCCTCTGCATCCATGGAAGAGGAAAGTCACATTTAAATGTTTTGTCCAATAGAGGGCAGACCAGTGTTACAAATTTAATCACTGAGAGTTTCGCTGGGCTCATTCACATGCACAGACTACATTGTTTTCATGAGATTTTCATATCCAGTAATTGTATATATATGTTCAGCTTCAGGAACACTGTATATGGATTTTTAAATTCATACTATAATTGTTATCAATTGTTCTGTTGTGGTCTTCACAGTCTAATTCTGGCTGCCGTGCCTCCTTAAACATGACCTAAACTGGAATAGATAATATTGTGATTGTCCAATAAACACAATGAACCTAAATCCAATTAGTCACGATTCTACTTTGGAAGAGTTCAACTCTGCCACATCCAGCTCACCTTTTGAGGTCCCTGTACTCCACAACAGTAAGGATTAATTATTCAGCTACAATTAGCGTGATGTCAATAGTAATTGCCACCAGTGCAGTGCTCCTCTGACATTGAGGCGCCCTGTTGTGAGACTAAGATTACGCTTCTCTCATGCTAAAATTCTGCATTTCAATCAAGTTACATACAGTATGTGTTCAAGCTTGAGCACAAATAAACTCAGACACACACACACACACACACAAACCCACACCCACCCAGGCAGGTTTGCATGACTGCACTCAAATGCCCAACACTAATGTGCACATAGGTACACACACAGAATACACACATAAATACTTTGAGTTGAATTTGAGAAAAATGACTGTAAAACATAGATAAGTGTTGCTCATTTTTCATTTAACATTTTTAATGGTAATTAATAGACACATGTTTACTATTCTGCTTGCTGAAGTGTGGCAATTGCCCAGAGTTCTTCCCATTACAAACAGGACATTGAGGAGTTTTATGCATAGACTGAAATTTGCTATTGCTGTTATTGACATGAATTGAAATTACATGGCAAGGAACAACCCCCCCCCCCCCCAAAAAAGCAACACATTTTATCTAAAATAACCATTTTGCAGGGTTGCAGTGGACAGCCCTCACATGCACAGATGGCTTAATCAGTATTCAGCAGCAGTTATTTAAACGATTAAGAAATGAGAATGTTGACATTGTTACTAAACTTTAAGTAATATTAAAAATGAACATTTTTAACAGCAAAGGATGTTGCATCCCGAAATTGGATTATTTGTATGTCATTGTGCAAACAAAATAAACTGAACTAAACCGCAACAATAAACCTTTGTGACGGCCACCTCTGGCCAGGGATCTACAACCACAGATCACACATTTTGATATACTTTTAAGCATTTAACAAACATGTCTGTAATATTGACGATTGATACAGTATTGCAACAATATAGTGTCCACTTAAAACTATCTTTCTTATGGAGTGAATGTTTGCTGTCTTTCACTCTTTTACTGCAGGGTGTTTAGCTTTTTGATTAATTCAGGAGATGATTAGAGCTTTGACTGGGAGACCACTGCCCTTAATTTTGACTCTGTCTTGCCACTGTCCTTTTTCCATCACATGAATGTGTTTCATCTCCATGTTGTGCTCTGAAATCTGTGTGCCTGCCCAAAAGAATAATGGTGATTAGTGAGTGGTGAGGATGCATAGAAATACCCATTTTTAAACTAGGATGAATATGTGCTTGAAATAAACACACGTTGTTTAGGCACAATAATGTACAATGCAGTACAGTATATAGAGGTTTCTTCGTTATATTATCTCACCCTCTTTTTCCATTGTCCCTCTGTATGACTTAATTTCACCACTCCCATATGTTAAATCTATTAGACTTGGTGATATAGGAACCACTGCCTTGTTTCCATTGATTTCGGACTGAATTTCATTTTGAGGTAGAGGTTTATGAATCTCATTACAAATTTCACACATGCTTGGTTAGTCAAACTATTGAACTTCTGTTATCACAGTCAAGTTTGTGCAGCCAGACAGAAAAAAATTAAATTCCAAGCTGAGAAAAGTAACTACTACCTTATAAATGGAAGTGTAATAATGTTCATCATGTTGTATTGATAGTACATTTACTTGGTTAAACTTGTATCGCTTCAGGTCTCTGTCCAGCTGACACTATGTACTGTAGTGTGGTGCGTGTTGAAGATTTGTGGGCTAAGCTAATGATGCTTATGCCCGGCCTGTACTGTGTGTTGAAACATCTCACTATGGGTCCAGGAGTATTGATGGCGGTGATAAAGACATATAATAATGTCATAAAGCCAGGGAAGACAAGGAGCTGTAAGTGGAGATTGGCTGAACAGTGTAACCAGTAATCAGTCAGCAGGGTGAAAAATGACAGGACCAATGTGTGTGGACAGAAATGGGGAATAAAACATGGGGCTCATGAAGGCTGAACAGACCAGAACAGGAAGAGGGCGGGGGAGTAGAGGTGACCTGCTCTTAGAGGGGACAGGCCTGTCGCATTTCCTGATTACAACCAATAGGTCTCAATTTCACATGACAGCACAAACTACTCATTTGGGGCAGTGTCTGTATTATAGAGCTTGGAGAAGAGAGGGAGTTGGGGTTAATGTCCCATTGGGTTTGTTATATCTTCCTAAAAGAGGAAGTGGTGAAGAATTTTTTTGCGCCAGCACTTTTTTTTTTTTACCTGCTGTACAACTCTGAATCTATTCTTTGGTCACTGTCCGCTGTCCTTAAACACACTTCAAGCTGTTGGAATGTCATTTTTGTTTTTTCATTTTCATGTAGTATGGATAATTACTCCTTAATTATTTTGTAATTGTTAGATTAATAAGAGGGGTGACTGAATTAAGTTGGGTACACTCACTGAGATTAGCATATATTTTCTCAAATTTTGACTGACAGAGCCTTTGACACGATGTGACAACATGAACTGTGGTGTGAGGGTAGTAAACAGTGAGTTCATCAACAAAGCAAAAGATCTACAAGTTTGAGAAAGCAGACAAATCGGTCTAACTGGTTATAATAGGCTGTAAAGGTGGATCTGATTAAAACTAATTAGCTACAATAGGTTGTTTGTGCACCAGCTTTAGGCTATAAGTTACTGATAGTGATATCATTATATGTCAAATGACATTGTCTCCTATGTCCATTGCAGATAAACATCCATAAACCTGCTTAAAAATCATCGGAAAAAATGCTGCTCATTAACTTCAAAGCGTGCCTGAGAATTATCAGTCTCAAATGAATCCAGTGATAGTCGGTACATCTACAGGCACACTGCAAACACGAACTTCTAATGCCTAATTTGGCACACTTTCAGTGGTGAAAATTTAGCAAAATGTTATGAACTATAGGCTAAAGTTGTAGCCCACAGTGTAAGTAGGGAGCGTACACTGCATCACCTCTGTTAAAATTAAACAGCAACTACCTGTATGACTACGTCCAGTTAGGGATAACTGAGAAAATATGTTTTGAAGTGAACTGACCCATTAAGATTTTATTGATTATTTTAAAGGTTGTGTCTGGCACCAGTTTACATTTTAGACACTGCATGCTATGAATTGCAGTGCTCTCTTGTTGTTTCAGCAACTTGCCTGATGAGGCCATTTTTATATGTGATCATTTGATACCAGTCCCTACCACACCCTCAGCTTTAGCCTCAGCACTTCAGGCTGGCCAAGTTAGTTTCATCTTCTAAATCACTTCTTAAAACTCACTGTTATTTGCACCCCTTTTCCAGCTTATGTCAGGGCCACCTTTTTAATTACTGTACCTTGCTCTAGTTTTTACTCTCTTGACTTCTGATTTTTATTTGTGTTATTTATCATATTATGCTCTGTTTTACTGTCCTGCTATTGTAAAGCACTTTGCTACTCTGCCAGAGGAACTAGGTTGACTTGTGAATTTATAAGCAAAAGCATCTGTTACCAGTGATATTGCTTGTCTTTCGCTGCTACACATTCACTGCTATCCCATTGTGCACTGTGTAGCTGCTGCCAGTTTGGTTTCATTAATTATATTACTTAGCTGAATTATATCTGAAACTTAGGTCTTATTGATGCAATGAGGAAGTTGGTTTATACTTGTTCTTCCTGGGAAAATGCTCTTGATTTAAATTCAAGTTTTGGAAAATGAACAGTTAGTGGACTTCACAGGCAATTTCACTGAAACCACTCTTTCTACACTGGCCCTCATCCCCTCCCCCTTTCACCAACCATTCTTCAAGTTTTATGCAGATAAGACTGAAGGCTTTCCCCTCCCAGTGCTGGGCCTGTGCCCAGTATGCAGGAGTTTATCTGGCACACGTGTCCCTCCCTCCATATTTCACTTCTGGTTCTACTCTCTCTTTCTGATAGCTTTATCACTGCGGAGGGGTCAGATGCTGACACCAGCATAAGGGCCGCTTAAATCGCTCTAAACAACATCTATCATGGACCCTATAAAATAAGCTTCATGGCACACACAATACCCCGGCCTCGTGCTTGGAAAGGCTCGTCTATCATATGGCTGCTTGACTTCAGGAAGCCTGTTTTTGATGATATGTACAGGATCCATAAGAGGAAGGTTCTGATTTGGCCCTAATCAGTCTTTATGAGTAATTTTAGATTATAGACTGTATGGGAGATCTATCACTCTTCAGGAGAGGCAGGTAGGCAGTTTTGGATGTGATAAATGGCACTAGCCTACAGTTCTACTTATTGATCAGGAAGAAGCTTGATATCAAACCCCTCTGGATAGCTAAAAAATGTCATAGAAAGGCAGTAATGGTTGTTCTAAAGTTTCGGGGACATGGTGGGATAAGCCAGAGGGACTATGTGTAAAAGGGATGGAGCACAGACACTAATTGACTTTGATTATTGGCCTAATATTATGACATGCTGACAGTTTGCTTACAATGTTTTAGAAAACTGAAACAAATGGAAAGCAGGTGCTTGAGCAGAGAGAGAAGACGCTGTTATGGCTCTTAAATCACAACAATCCTGCAGGCTGTTCAGCAACCACTAGATTAATAGCTGGATGCTAACAGATTGCAGCAAATTGTTAGTCTTCTGAGGTCAAAAAAAAAAAAAAAAAAAGAAAAGAAAAGAAAAATGAACATGTAATAAAAAGAAAAGGCTGTCTGTGATGTGACTAATTTTCCTGTTTTGACAGCCTCAGTGTGTTAAACAAATGTTCTATTAGCTGCAAATTCATCTGGGCTATTTTGACTGCCTTACATAATTAAACATTTTGGATACCATAACAGCTGCTTGTTTCTGTTTTCTGCTTCTGTGAAGAGGGTATTAAGGTTTGTATATACCTGTGGCAATAGTGTTTTAAGCTTTCTGGCATGAAATTCTTTGGAAGAGCCCATCACTCTAAAGATTAAACCTAGGCGTTAGTGGGGTATAAGTGCTGCTCATGACATGCAGTACATCATTGAAATTAAGAGTGAATATCTCCAGATTTGATGTATAGGCGTATCCATATATTCAAATTGTGATTTAATGAATGTGATGTGAAAGATTGTTAACCTGATAGATGTGACTATAAATTTATTCAGACCTAAAATTCTTGTAACTGATAAGTACATTTCATAAAATTGTGTGATATCTCTCGCCATTGTATGATAAATGTAAACAATTATTGCTAAATGGCAACAGATACCCACAGAAATACTTATTTTAGTTATTGTAGTTGTCGACTATTTCTCTTGAACAGTTACAGTAGTTGAGTGAATAACTAACTCGTCTCAGACAAAGTAAGAAATCCAAAGAGATTTAAATTCAAGGTTATTATTTTAATGACCACATTTCAAAAGTAACAACTGTGACAGCTCAGCCTCATGCATCTCTTTACTCTTTACTCCCTTGACTTGTCTGAGGTTATAGGGATAAGACAAGAGTCCCTGAATACATATCTTAAGTAGAGGAGCAAAATGGGCCTGAAGGAGCCAAAAATGAGAACAATCAATGACCCAGAAAAGAGAAATTATTGTCCAAGCCCATCACTTAATTTCTTTAAAAGCCTATTGAGAAGTCAGAACCGCTCAATGTGCATCCACTAAAGTTAACACTCTTGGTATGCCATACAATTTAATTATTAGGACATGATTCATTCAGTGAGTGGTCACCCATTCGATGGGACCATTTATGGGCCAGCGTATTCTTTACAGCTCAAGAATCCTCCTTTTGGTCAGTAATCACTGAACTGTACAAATGTAATTTAGATACTTGATTGAGGAAGAGATTTTGCTAATTAAGAGTTTTTGTAGAGTGCATAATCATTTTGGCTGGCTATTCATCAGGAACAATGTGATGATTAGCCCTTGTGGCAGTCTAAGTGCTGCTTATCTGCTGGAAAGAAAAGTAAAGTCTCATCTTAAATGATCCTTTAGCATATACAATAACTAATTAGGATTTGTAAGCTTAAGGAGTGTTTTTATGGCACACTGCATAATCAAATCGTAAACATCATAAAAATCATAAAAGCATAGTGTACGCAGTACATTTAATTGAACATCCGACACCTGGGGCCAGATTTTTAAGTCATTCATATGTGCATATCTACTCAAAGTGGTGTCCATAAAAACTTAACACGTAACGTATACAGTTACATGGCAGAGTTCAAAATTTCTGTTTCTCTCAATATGATGACATGCTTCTTCATTATTTTAAGCAAGACTACTTTTATATTTCCATCTTTTACAGTTTCAAAGTAACATAAAAGGAAACGGGTCTGAAATAAAAGTTTGTACACCCTACATGGTCAGTACTTCGTGCCACGCTCTTTGGCCAGTATCACAGCTTGTAAATATTTTTATCTGGCCAGCTAAGAGTCTTTCTATTCTTGTTTGGGGGATTTTCACCCATTCTTCCTGTCAAAAGTAGTCTAGCTCTGCGAGACTCTTGTGCAATCTTGCATGCACTGCTCTTTTGAGATCTATCCATCCACACATTTTTGATGACATTTAGGTAGAGAGCCATGGCAATTTCCACCACTGTGGGGCCAAAACAGTGAAATGCATTGGTTGAGAGTAATGGTGAAGCCAGTCTTCCAGGGGCAGAGGAGAGCAATAGTTGGGCCATCATGTAGGGTTTGACCGTGGCTTGGAGGTAGCAAAGAGTGGTTTCTTTCATGGCCTGTAGGCCAGCACCAGAGCCTTAATGTGCATATGAGTTACAACAGGGAGCCAGTGTGGCAAATAGAGAAGAGGAGTGGTGTGGGAGAAATTCTCTTCTCCTGCTCTTTTTACATTTTCAAATGTTCAGTGCACAGATAAAAGATATTAGGGGCTGAGCATGTACAACCTGTTAGATGTCCAAAGAAGTGTAGTTATAGTAGAGCAGCATTTACCTGTAACAGAGTAACATGAGCCTGTAGAAGTAAGGCAGAATGTTTTACTTTTATGAAACTTTGTGTTGATACATTGAACAATCATTATAGAATTTGCTCCACAGGTATTTTTTTATGCAGTGTTGGGTATAAAGTGTTTAGTGACTAACAGACATCACTAAGTGACTTAAACAGACCCTCAGGGATCAAGTGGTGCTGCTTTCCGTGCTTGTAAGCATAACAAGCGATAAAATAGCATTTTTTTCCCTTACAACCAGCGAGCATGGCCATTTTTCATGGTCACTGCAACATGTTTAGAATATTCATCCCAGAGACTGCACCCAAAGTTTTCTTTCTTATGTGATTAAATGTAGATTTATCCTTTAAATATCTGCAAGGCAGATTAGTGAAAGGGGCCCCAGGACCCACCACCATGAATCTTTAGCCAACCAGGACTCTGATCCCCTTTCATATTGCCTTTCATAAGTAAATATTTAAAGAATCAACAGTGATGTTCTGAACCCGACAGTGATATTAGTAGGGACAATATAGCTGGTTGTTTTTTTCTTTCTCAGTTTGTGTTTTCATTTCACAGTAGTTCCTCTACTTTGGATAGGCCCAACACAAATTGTACAGTAATGGCAAGGTTGAGACTTTAATTTCTTCTGCAGGGAGCTGTTGACAGGCCATTCATTTTTATTTTTGAGTAAAAGCAGACCTCGGCCAAACTGGAAGGGTTTTCTCTGGATGTTACTTCCACGTGCAACCTATAACGAACAAATAGAACCATACATAAAAATGAATTTGCACCACATAACAACACTAAAAATCCTCCCCTAAGGAGTATCCTGTACTTTGCAAGGAATAGCTGTTAATTCCAGTGCTCATGAGTGTTTTCATGATAAACACTACGTGGGATTGTATTCCATTTGTAGTAAAGCACTTGGAGGAAGTCTAAGCAATCAGGTGCTAAAATAAAAGGAGCAGAGTTCTTAAGATTTTAATCAGGCAAAAATATTCCCCTCTCAACATTGTTACCAACTGGTAGCAAAGCGATTGTTTTCATTACTGATCAATCTGCTGATTATTTTGTCATCAAATTGCTTGATTTGTTCCACTAAGTCCAGAGCCTACAGATATTCAGTTTGTTATCATATGTAACAGAAAAGCAGCAAAGTGGCCCTTCAGAGTGTTTGGCCTTTTGTACTGTCAACATTTGCCAATTAATTTTCTGATGATTGGCAAATTGATTAATTCAGGAATTGTTTATGTTACAGAAGAAGCTACTTATTAAGTCACACTTTAGTAATTTGTCTGTTTTGCTGTCAAAGAAATGTTTGACACTCTGAATGAGTGGCTGCCCATTGCATGTAACTTATACCTTTAGAATGGATGCCCACTACACCAAATGAGAAAATTGTAGAAATGGGGGCGATGGAGTGAAGACTAGGGTAAAGGAGAGTGTGTTTTGGCACCAGACCTTTGATTCTATTTACGGCTTTTAACAGAAATCTGATTAACGGAGGCATTTTAAGCAGAGTGACCTGAAGGAGGAGCGAGGAATGGGGGAGAGGAACAGACGCTTTCATTAAATCAGCAATCGATGCCAGCACTCCTCGGAGACCAGCGCACAGGAATAAAGGAATAAAATAAAATGAAATAAAGGAGCCATTTCCCATGTTTATTTTAGACTGTTCGAGTTTGAAGTGCACTGTGGATGCAACATTGCTTTACAATAGGGAGTTTTTCAGTCTTGTCAGCCTACACTGTCTCTCTTAAGTCGCTTTGTACTATAGAAGTGACAAGATCGTATAAATTACAAAATAACTGTCTATATTTCAGTTATAAGCAAGAATCACTGTAAGTATGAACAAAGCTGATGATCTGGGTTGTCAAACAGCCAGCTAACTGCTAAAAAGACATTATGCTATAGCTCAGTGATCAAAACAAGGCATTTATAAATGGAAATTATGAAACACTTGAGAATTTCCCCTGAAATGGACCTGAGGCGATGGCCTGAGGGGCTGCTGAGAGGGCTGTCTCTCCCCAGCAGATAGAGCCATTCAACCCTGCATTATGGCCCCATTAGACATGGCTATTGCACTGAATGGTTTGCCTACCACTGATGCCGTTTCTTATTACGACTGTAGAAAAGTAAGGAGACGTATCAGTATCCAGGATTAGAGCTCATTATATGATGCCTCAGAAAACAAACACATACAGTTGGGTTGATATTGCAAGGTACATCTATTTTTAAGGGCAGTAGCTGATCATTAAAGGTTAGTGAGGGGATAGTGGTTTGAATTCGGCCTACTAGCACAATGAACAGATACACTTGAGTATTGTGAAGTTCCACGGTGTAATTCACCTGCTTCAGCACTTTAGTGTAGAGTGGAGGAGGAAGAGTGGTAATGATAACAATGCTGATTAAACAATACACATGTGCGTCCAAAATTACCAAACTGGGGCTGAGGCTGCAGCTCAGAGGGACTATATAATGCATCATAATGAGACAATTTTGTCTGTTTCAAAATGTCCCATTATGCTGGTTTCTAACTTTCCCCCATATTCTCTTTTCAATATGATACAGTGGTAATGGTAAAGACGGGAGGCAATTACTTGTACACACCACAATCATTCATTTACTTTAGCATATCATGCATAATTACGTTTGCTTTAATACCACTTTGGAAAAGGGGAGAAATTCTACAGACAGTAGTAGAGCATAGTACCTTTATCCCTGTGACTAACACCACAGTAACACAGACAGATTGCCCCCTGGAGAGGGTAAGTCTGTTGAAAATAATCTGTCTCCCACTTTGTGAGTGTGTTGGAAAATCTGCCACAGGGGAGCAGTGTCAGTGATACACAGTAGCAGCAGGAATCACTCTTTCAGCTCTGACAAGGATTTAGCTGTTAGCTCCTCACATGATGAATGGAGTGTAGAAATTACCTGACTATTGCAAGGATGAAGTTTGGAGGTGGGGGGCTAGGAGACCCAACAGTGGTTGCCTTTGTCCAACAACATTTTTTAGATAGTAGTTTTTCGTTGGTCCATTTGATCTTGATTGAAACCCATGGACTTTCCTAGGAAGGAGTATTAATTGGATAATGGAGTGTTTGCCAGATTATTCTGAAGTGTTTGGTCAGGCCTTCTATGACGTGAATGTTTGCCACAATGGAAATTCCTTTTACAAACAGCAACAGCCAGGCATAGCTTTTTAAGTTTGCGTGGGTCCACATAACCAAAGTGTGGTGAAAGTCAAATGGCAACTCTCAAATGGTGCCCAACTCTATATATTAATTTGTCCTCTTGGCCAACTGGAGAAGTATTTTCTTTGGCTTACTTCAGCCATACTGCCTAGCTTGATTCATGCATCTGATTTGCTTTGTGTGGGCTGATAGCGCTGCTGTCAATGAATGGTTGAATGGAGAGGATGCAGGGTGAGGAGTGACAGGTCGAGTGGCTGCTACACTGATAAATAGCCTTGGTTTTATTTAGCTTCATCTGGTTGAGAGGCTCAGCGCTCTCTTCCTTTCAGTTTAAGGGTCCCAGGGAGATTTTTATCCCTGGGCAGGTGGGCTTGGTACACAGCTCTCCTCTTTGGGTAAGCATCTCTCCTTTAGCCACCCGCCTAATGATCCTACCCAGCATCTGGCGCAGGTGGCCTCAGTGATTCTTCATACTGGAAGAGGAATTGACAGCAAGACACGGTTTCCTGTCTCTCCTTTTCTTTTACTCCTTTTTTACTGTCACTTTTTTGTGCCTTTTTTAATTTTCTCCTAATTTTTCCTGCTTTCTGTCTTACCTCCCATCTCATTGAGCTCTTCCTCTGTATTTCCATGCCCCTGTTGGTACCTATCATTGCACACTACTTTAACACATGGTTGCGACTTGTCGGGCACATTATCTGATTTTAGAGTTAAGGCAGAAGAGATAGTTACGTCATGAATTCCTTGTGCAATGCAAGTGCTGTTCCTCTTGTTTGGATGGTTCTGCAGGTGCAGCTCTGGCCTGTGCTCAGACCTCTATAAACTCTGGTGGAGCATTAAAGCAGCAGATGTGTTCCTAAGGGAGAGCAAGACAGCTCGGAGCCATGCCAGGGAACAGGTTGAGAAGAATGCACAAATGAAAAGACCTGGGACAGGCTTGGGTATCAATAATATACTATTGTGGTGCAGTCTGCAAATAGTCACAAATTAACTTTATTTCCCCGGGGGAAGGTGAGAGTAGGATAGATTAGAATGCCACAATATGTTAAACTGTCTGTGCTGAAGCAAGAGAACCTAAACAGAGTGATAGACATGTTAATTAGTGCCTAAAACAAAATTCACACACAGTATGTTTGGGATCATAGACCATTCAGTCATGTGCCCAAATGCCTGTTGAATCACGCATAGTGTTTTGCAGAGTCCATTAATTTGGTCCCCGATCGCCTGTCAGGAGAGAGGCTTCAGGATTCCTGAGAGAGTTGTTCTTGCTCACAGTTTACACTGAGCTATGTGAGATAATAGTAATAGCATCTGTAAATTAGGTTTGTAGGATACTCCCACAGCACCTGATACCCTATATTTTCTGCCAATTAGCACAAATACAATGTGCAACAACAGTCGTACAAGAGAAAGTCTTTACAATGCCTTCATCATATATACTTACCTCAAACAAACTCAAACTCACAAGTTGTCATCTCTTCTCCCACTGTCGTCACTGTTCAACAGCTCATCATTTCCACCAGCAGACAGTCAGGCATTGTATTACAGTAGCACAGCTGCCTTGTGTTCTTATATGGGAAAGAATCACTCCATGTCCACGATGTCTACAGTGAAACATTGTAATGGACTTCATCATTGTTGGGCCGGGAGATTTGGATTTGTCAGATTCCCTACAATATTGTGCTATAACAGCATTTGAGCTTCCCACCCTGAGTGTGACATGAGAGGAAAATGTATCAGTGCAACAGTGCATGCTTCTGACCGCACACAGCGTCAGTGATGGCCAGTGTTCCATCTTCTCCAGCGCTGCATCGAAAGACAAAAAAAAGGAATATACATGAAGACATTTTTGCTTTTTTAAAGTGTGAAAGACATGGTTCTGATATTGTCAAAAATTGGGGATTCACTGAGATTAAAGAAATTGCAGATATGATCTCCTGGTCTTTAAACATTTTACACTGTAGGATTTCAGGTGAATTATACTGCCATTTTTGGTTGTAATCCTGACAAGGAAGTTTTGAGCTTAAGGAAATCTTGAAGCTAAATAGAAATCCTGACTTGATTTTATATTGTGATATATGTCAATCCAATGATGAGGAACAAGTTTATGTGATAACATTTTTTACTGTATTGGCCAGCCCCTCAACTCTATCAAAGTTCCTAATGCACTTTATAAATTAGTCTTCTCCAGGAATTCTGGTCACTTTAGATCAAATTTAGAGTTCATGTTGCCATTTATGACTGTAATTCCCCTCAACTCTGTCTCATTTACCCCTATCGCTCTCTCTGCTTAGTTTGATATGCGTAAAGAATGCAAATTAGCCACTTAGTAACCACATCAATTACCCACCTGGCCTCTTATCAGCCTCTCTGTGTTGTTTGCAAAACACTCGTTACGGTCCTGTGGTGATGAAGGCGGACAGTCGTTGGTGGACTCCGTGTTATGGTTCGCTCTGGAACCAATTAGTACTCAATGCCCGCTGTCCTCTGAGACCTGTAAAACAGAGCCAGAGGCCGGGGCTTAAAACAATAATGTGCAACCAGGCCACACCTATATAATATGTGTATATAACTATATTATTAAACAAGGATCATGGTCAAGTACTGGACTTTATCATAAAGTTGACACATTTAACAGTGTTTACTGAATGTATCATACAGTGGAAATGTAGTGCATGAAGAAAAAACAGTCAACAAAAAACATACAGAGAGAGAGAGACAGTGAGATAGAATAAGGGAAGTTGCAGAACAGAAGCCATATTTCAATTTTATTTTTAGAGACCGGTAATCTACTCGCTACCTCTCCCCTGTGTCCCCTGCTCTCGATAAGGTGACGTCAGCAAACTGGAATCTTTTTCCGGCCCTCCTCTATTTCTAGGTGGAAGATTGGCCTGGTATGATCCGCCTGTGCACTAAGATAGGCCTCGGCATAGGGGCTGTATCTGAGCATGGCAAAGCAGAGTGATGGGAGGACTCAGCAATGGGAGGAAGAGGAGAGGTAGATGGAGGTGAAACTGATCTGTCTCTCATTATGCCCTCTGTCTTTGTCAGATAACCCAGGAAACATCTTAGACTCATATGCAGCTTTTAGAAGCTTGATTTAGATACACTCTGCTTCACAACCTTGTTTGATGAAACAAAAGAATTATGGCAGTATTGTTAGACTCAGGAACTTGTGGGCAAAGTATTTGAGTATTTCTGAGAGGGAACCGTGTTTCTGGACTTGTGTGTGTGCGCATGTCATACAATCTGCTGTGGAAGCTGTTTCTATCCTATGAACGGAACATAGCTTTGGTGAGCCCTCATGAGGTTTAACATAAGCTCTGGTGTAAACCTGTCATCCCATGACTTTTACTACCCTGTGTGTCCACCTTCATGCAATGCACACAAAAGGTGAATGCTTATAGTGTGTGTGCAGTTGTCACTGTGTGTGTGTGTGTGTGTGTGTGTGTGTGTGTGTGTGTGTGTGTGTGTAATAATAGGTTGATGGCCCCTTTCAAAACACTGACTGTACCTTTGGTGATATATACCTCGAAGTAATAGCTGCATTCAGCAGGTGAATGTAAGATACAGCCTTAAAGGTTTCTGGAAAAAAAAATCTGGTAAAACTAGTAATCATGGCTTAATGGCAGTGTAACCTCAGTTTTTCCTGCCAAATTTCTATATTCAATGTTAAGATTTTGCCTGTTTTTTTCACCAAAGCTGTGGCTGTTAATCCACTTAATATCCTGTATTAGATCCATAACCAGTCAAACAGTCAAAAATGTGACGATCAAAAAGATGTCCAAAAAACTGACCTAACTAAGGATTTTTTTTCTTTTTTGTGAACCATGTGAATTTTATTTATGCATTTTGCAACAGGGCTAGCAGTGCTTTTCAACATCAAGTGATCTGTCAATTATTTTCTTGATTAATCGATTTATTTTTGGTCTTTAAAACATCAGAAAGCTGTGAAAAATTCCTTTTCACTATATCCTATGTGGCATAGGAGCGCTAGGTGCCATAAATGTCTTGTTTTGTTTGAACAATACTCCAAAACCCATAAATATTCAATGTACTACAATGTACGATCAATAAAAGCTGCAGTTCTCACATTTTAGAACCATGACATTTTTGGCATTTTTGCTTGTAGAATGAAGATTCTGCAGATTCATTTTATTTTGAAGGACTCATTGATTAATTAATTTATCAGAGCAGCTCTATTTTGCAAATCATTCTCATTCTCCACAAACAAACAGTAACATGCATTTTGAAATGTTAAACAGTAAACTTAACAAACTACTCAGTCCAGCAGTAGGCATTATGGGAAATGAAGGCCATTGCGAATAATACGGTGGAAGGTATGCATGCCTGTCCTGGAGATGCTGACTGTGTCTCTGCATCCCTGCTATCTCCCCTGGAAATTACCTACTGTTGTCATCAACTGTGTTTATAACTTCTCAGTGATAGTGTAGTGGGTCTGTTCTAACTCTCCGTTGTGTTATGTAGAAGAGCGCAACAACATTGCAGTACTACACGAACACCAAAACAGCAGCAGAGCTGGTAGCTCAGAATGTGAACGCTATATTGGCTAAGTATTTTGGGCCTCCAGTATTAGGCTTGGGGGATCATAATAGTTCCAACGTGGGGGATGTTCTACCAGCCTGCCTATTTATTTTGTTTTACAAAGTTAGGAAAGCAGTATTAAAGTCAAGCCTAATGTTGCCTGTCACATAAAAAAATGATTCCAGCCTCTTCAACACAGTGAGGTGCATACATCTGGACACTGGCATCAAAGTGCTGCTAGGCACAGCTTTATAGTGGACTAGTTCATAAGTCAGTAAGTGCGTTTCCATGGTGGAAACCCCTGAAATTAGTAAAAAGGCAAGATATTACAGAAACTTTTTACACTTATTTGTGGTGGAAGGTGTAGATTCTGCTCCACTGAAGGCACAAAGAATAGCACCAGATGAAACATTAGACCTGTGGACCAATGAGGAAATTATTTGAGGCTGATAGGATTTTAATTAAGTCATGTGGTTGTGCTCTCTTCCTCTGCCAAGGTGGAAGAGATTGCAACCAAGGTGATGGAAGGTTAATGGTTCACTGGACTGGAGAACTGGCACCATTAGCTGTTTATCGTGGTGTTCTCTGCTCAATTTTCATACAATGGAAATGAATAGAAATCCACATTTCTTTTCTTTTTTTTTTTTTTTTGCCGATTTATTAAAAAAAAAAAAAAAAAAAAAGGCATTACATTTGGATGGAAAATTCACTCATTATGACACGTGTAAATTTGGTTTAATCCAACCACCACATCACCTGTAACTGCCTGCTGCCAAAACCAATAGAGTGTGAGACCGGCAGCAGGGTCGGTGCGGCATCAGAGTAGAGGGGAGGCCAACCTTGACTTGACAGCAGTGAATCATTTGGATTAGAGTAGAATGAACTTAATACAGCTGAGAAGAATTACTGTTTTGATTCCTGATTGGCCAAATTTCAGTGTCCCACTCCAAAGGAGTGAGCGAGCAAGCGAGTGTGTAGAGAACATGAGAGGACCAAACCTGTGCAAAATAGAAACAGAATGTTTCCTCTTCAAAACAATGCAGATTTAAGATTTTTTTTAAAGTTAGTCAGAATGAATACCACAAGCATCAAGAAATACCATACCACGAAAAACCTTTGGCTGAATACAGCCAAGATTTTTCCCAGCCTGCAATTTGAGGGCTAATGCACACAGCTTTGGCAAGAAAGTATTTTTTCTCTCACTCTTGGCTTGTTAAAAAAGTGAAAAATGTTGACCTGCTACTGTACATTTCCCCTTTCCTTTTCTACAACTTCGTTAGCTGCACCTGTACATTGGAAGTCACACTCCATTCAGCCTCCTTTTTTCTTTTCTGCTTATGCTTCAAATAAAACACTGTTTCAAAGACCACGCCATATGTGTATTTTCCACACTTTGGAATATGTAATATATTTAGTTTGGTGGTAATCACTCACACATTGGGACAACAGAGACAAAGTACTGACTGAGAGAACGGAGCGCGGAGAGTCGCTGATGTTTTAAAACATGTATGGATGATTAATTACCTGGAGCTGCTGGAGGAAAATACTGGTTTTAAAGAACACAGAGACTGCCACAAAACGAGTGAGTTTCCTCTCCTCCATTGGAATAATTGAAATTTGATTAAAAGGGAAACCAGAACCTTCTTTTGCCTGGTAAGCAGAATATCCACAGAGAAATGCAAAAGTATCCTTTGCCTCCTCAATATGGTAAAGTGTCCGTCAGAGTTTGTACAGGGTCATTTGCCAAAGGACAAGAAGGGAAGTCATTACTGCCTTCCCCTTTACCTGTAACCTCCAATAAATGCATATTACATTGAGTGTGGTGCAGTCAATCAATTGTGACCATACAATTACAATCTATCAACAAGGCTGTCAGGTTGAGCAGATCCCCAGGCTTGAGTTGGTAATGATGAGTTCAAACACCTGAAACAGGTCTTTCAAGTCCCTTGTACTTTGTGTGTGTGTGTGTGTGAGAGAGCGGCGGGGGGAGTGGGAAGCAGAAAGAGGGTGTGAGAGATAAAACAGTAGGAGGGAGAGAGAGCGAAAGTCCCTGTAGTTTGCCTTTTTCCTTCCCTCGCAATGCACTGACAATAGTCCTGTGCATTTCAGTAATGTATGAAAGGTCTGAGCAGCTGCTGACCAACCGATAAACTACAGCTTTCTGTAGTGTAAAATAAGTGGTGATTCATCCTCAGATCCGTCCTTTCCCCTGTGATTGCCTCCTCTTGTTTGAGAAGTGCTGTGGAACAAATAAAATACATCATTCACTGAAGACAGATAAAAGATGAGCCTCCTTCACTGCAGAAAACGACGACCGTTCACAGACTGGTCATTTGACATTGATCATGAGTTCATTTCCTTACAGCTGACATGTAACAGGCTTCCTAAATGCACGCATTAATATTTTAGAAGGTGGAATACATTTGATAATTTGCTTTCATTCTGTGCTTCTGTTCTGTGTATTTGAAGTTTCTTGTTGTTGGCTTGCATGTTTTTTTTTGTCTTTACATATTTTCAGATGGAAGGATATAAACCCCTTGAGGTAGAGCCCCCGCTCTGATATGTGCTGTGGATGTGGACTTACAGGATATGTGTTTCTGGGGTGGAGATGGAATTTTCTGACTTTAGAATAACAACACCCCACCTAACACTGGCATGTCTTAAAGCAAATTCCACTCCGTTTGTAAATCTTTATTTCCTGTCACAAACCCACAAGGACATATCAGACACTCCATTATAGACCCTACGTTTGAAACCGGGCTCCATAAATTCCTAAATTAGTTTTTGCATGTGGCCAAACTGCACAGGACAGCAGTGCTAAATAAATAAATGTCTGGCCTGGGCAATTGGTGGAGGTTGGGCTTCAGGAAATGGTTTGCTTGGGGGTCTGAGTGCTTCAAGGTTGACGGTCCCTGTGATGGATCATTGTGTCTTGGAATGTCCAAGTGGTGATCTGAAGTGTAGCTCTAGTTTCAGATAGGGCAATAATAATAGTCAGGAGTGGGCCTGACTGTAACCATGCCCACGTGGCCTTAATCATTGGAGCTCTCTGCATGCTATATCAAATCACCTCACCTCACCTAAGGATTAAATGAGTAGGTGTGGGTAGATCACATACTTGTTGGGAAATAGTAATGTTGAATAAATTGGGTGCGCTGAATACATTTTCTTTCCTTTCCCGTTTCTCTTTGGTCTGTCTTTGTTTCCTTTTTTCTGTTGTCTACCAGCCTTTACTCTTGTGTATCCAGTTTGGTGCACTTGAGTATTTGTTTTTATCTTTCAGTTCCTGTTACTTTTGAAATCTCAGTTTGACTCAGGTAAAGGTTGAACATAAAACAAGACAAAAAGTTATGGAAACAATAATGAAATAGGAATCAGCTCAATTCTATCCAAACCGGAACATCAATTTCTGTGTTTCTGCAACAAAATTAACCGCAACCCGATATTATAGTAAAGCTGTGTAATTATGGGCTGAGGGTAAAATCAGTTGATAATAACAAAGTCAGAAAATAATATTCTCCCACACTCTCAACAAGTGTTTTATATAATAGATTTCAAAGTCTTTTCCCTCCTTAACACCTGCAGCAATTTCCAAATACATTTTGACTGGACATTACCTTAAAGAGTGAAAGGAAGACTGAATGAGTTAATACAAAAACAGGTATAGGCTTAATATACTTGATGCTTATACATGTAAACTGCCTCAGGCAAAGTCATCACTGTGTGTATTTTAGTGCATGGACATATGTTGTGTGTGTGTGTGTGTGTGTGTGTGTGTGTGTGTGTTTGAATATGTGAGCTTTTCTGTCTGTAATATCATGGGGAGGTGTTTTTAAAGGCTTTATGAGCTACTGTATTAGCATACATATTTACTGTTGCAGACTGAAGGAGACGCTCTGCCATAAGAATCAGAAAAAAACCCTCCACATATCACCCAGCTTACAAGTTAATCCACATTTTATTATGGCTGCTGAGCCGGCGAGGGGTAGATTAAAAACAACATGTTTTTGAGCAGGTTCATGAATCAACTATATTAAAGGGGAGATTAGTTTGCAGTAGAGATTAAGTGTGGACTCATCATCTGCAGATTTAAATGTGCGCAGGGCGAGTTTGACCTGATGTTTCTACTTCCGGAAACATAATTATATCTCTTTCTGAAGAAACCATGTATGTGGACAGATTAGCTGGTTCAATAACATGTAGTTTATTGTCACTGACTTCTTATACTCTGCCAGTGTAAGGAGTTCTTTTATCAGACTGGGAGCTGTCACATCTGACTTTAAAAGTACCTACTGCATCCACAACAAGTGCTGATATGTCAAGTGCAAGTTTAGGAAAGTCTTGATTCTTCCCCAATGGTGATAGCACAGTAGACCTAGTTTAAAGTCTGTATTTTGGAATTTACTTTATAAACTGGCAGTCGAGCCATCTGGCGGGTGCATTGTGTATCTAAGCACTGTTTGCTGTTTAAACAGTCACTGTGTATCACCTCTGCAATAACAGTCCACACACTTTCATCTGCTGCTCTAGGAGCCCAGCCAAAATTATAACAATCAAAAGCAGGCCAACACATGGACGAGCCATTGTACCTGTGTGTTTTCTGCAGATTTTGTCCCAGAGAAAATAAATATTAGGCACATTAGCCTAGAAGAACATTTCAACTGTGGTGATGCTGTCCATCAGGAGAAATGGATATTAAATCCTCTGCAGTTAGAAAAAGTCTGGACTGCTTCTCCTCAAGCACGTGCAGACTGAAACCCACACACACAATGGAACGTGCACATTTCCACCACACTCTCTCCCAAACCAACCCTAAACAAACCTGCTCTAACACCTCTCTGGGGAACTTGTCGGTTGGCAGCTTATGGACCACACACAAGCACATACATATACGCACACACTCACAGACTCACACAAACACCGTGCACAGTCCACGCACAAGCAAATCCACACACTCTAATTTAATATCCATAACAACATAACCTTGAAGGATAAAATGCAGGACTCATTTAAATGCTAATTTGTTTGTTAACATAACATCAAGATTCCGCGCGGGACAGGTTACGGAACTAGGCTGTCACTTGATATGTATATTTTATTCTACTTTGTTATTTTTATTGGAACTTTGATTATGATAATACAAAACACTAAATAAAACATTAATATAAACAGGAAGGACTTGAGCAACATCTTTTATGTATTCGGGTGCTTATTACCAGGCAGGAAATAAGGATAGCGAGAAAGAAAGAAAGCTAAGGGGTGCATGATTCTGTGGATATGTCAATATTGAGACTGATGGGCCGAATCATATTTATTTGTTTGGTATCTCATATGCACACACTTTAACCTCAGAGTCTATGAACAAGCATGCAGTTCCACCAACCCCTTTAGTTTATGTAAAATAAAGAGAATACAGAGCAACCTATGATGATCATAGTCCATACTATTCCCTCTATATAGTACAAATAGGGCCTAGGCAAGTATTTTAGAGATTTTTCTTAATCCTCTTTCCCTGCCAAGGCTGTATGTTAACTTTTTTTTTTTTTTTTTTTTTTTTTGCACATGCCACTGGTGCTACATAGAGTTGAAAGTTTTGTAGCACAGGCCACAAAATTGTAGTACATGTATAAATGTCTGTTACCGACTCTTAAACAACTGACAAATAGTAGTGCAGTTCATCACTTAAATAGGCATGTGAATGAGAAAGGACATGTTGCATACAGGGCAGCATGCAAACCTTACGCGGAAATAAAATTATCCAACAAGCATAAAAGTACATAAAAATACCACTCACTAATAATGCAGAGTCAGTGGGCCTGAGCTTGCTTCTTTGCAATGAGAGGGTCCCACCTAGGACTGATGGGAAACAATGACACCCGCAGTGTGTTCCTTATGTCCAGTCTACTCCATAACTTTGTTTTGGTTGCCATCACTGCAGAAAACCCTGCTTCACAAAGACAGGGTGTTGGAAATAGAAACAGTGTTTTCATTGCTTTTTTGATGATGCCATGATGAGGCCATGTACCCTGAATTCAGTTTCTTTTTTTCACTGAACTATGACAAAAGATGCCTGTATCACATTACATTTATTACATTCAGTAGCCAATGCACTTCAAATAATAAAATTATTATAAAATACAATCCATGAGGGCAATTAATCATGTCAAACAGGTCCTCAACAATTTGTGTCTGTTGTCCAGGAGGAGCATTTGGTATCCATCCACTTCAGTGCTGTCTGCTCAGAGTAGGATGGAAATCGTCCTCTTCACTGCTGTCCGTCTTCTTTTCATAGACTGTGTGCTAAGTGAGGTGGGGGGACTGGATGCAACAAGACTTTGTTTCTTGCATCCAAGACTTTGAAAAATAAAAAATACTGTATTGTACCATTACATTTTACAGTAGCTTCCTGTTTGTTCCTCAGAGGCATTGATTGTTACAGTATTCAGCTGTATTTATGAGAACATTATATTACTTCACAAAATTTCCTGGATTTTACGGCAATTTGTTACAGTGCATGTTTTGAACTTCACAGAGATCCTCGACCAGGCAAAGTGGTAGTTTCATCATTAATTGAATTAGTTAATCTAAAAGAACCGTTCAGCTTAGTATGGGCCCTGTGGCTTAATTGTTTCTGGGCTCCTCTTCAAAATACTCCTAATGCTAAAATAATTAAAGTCATGTTTTTTAAAATTGTCATAAATTACCAAGTGCTTGCAGTCCTCTTGTCAAAGGTGCGTGAGTCTCTGTTTGTTTGTTTGTGTGCGCGCGTGTATGTGTGTGTGTGTGTGTGTGTGTGTGTGTGTGTGTGTTTCATTTGTATAGTATTTGTGTTTGTTCATTCCATGTTTGAGCTGATAGTTTTCTCATGGCCAGCAATGCCCTCTGCAGTAGAAAGAAATACAACCTCTTGACTCTGAGTTTATACAGTTGAGATGATAAAGCTGTTTTGTGAAAGACTGGCCAAATCATTGTTGTGCCTCTCATTGTGGTCTATGTGTGCAGGGTGTGCTGTGAAAATGTGTCTTTTATACTCTGCAAGGCCAAGAAGAGATTTCTCAGTTTTGGGATGATGAGAATAGATATTGTTTCCAGCAGGTATGGGTGGTGTCAGGACAAAATTGGTGTCGATAAAATGGCTTGTAAGGAAAAAAACCATAATGAAAAACACAGGTTGGAGGAGTTATTTTTTATTTCTTTTTTTAACAAAATTGGCCATCTACTTTATTGTCTCAAAATTAAGCCAGTGTATCACTGCCTTTGATGGCATGGTTGCCTTTCATCGTGAGTTAGAGGCCATGTGATGTATTGGTGGCAGAAATGATCAATTGTATTGTATTGTGTGTGTTTGTCAGTGAGAGATTATCCATTTTATGTTCACCCCTCTGTCTGTCTTTCGGTCTGTCTGCTCCCCTGTCTGAAATACTCCAGTGACACAAAGCCCTTCAGTGTGCTCTCATCAGAGATGGACGGCCTTGGTTGAGGGCAATATAAACTTCACTTCTGCCTTCAGCAGCCACGATAACGCTGTTGTGAGTGAGGAATGTTAACAGGCCGAACACTTTAGCGGGAGAGTGGTGAAAGTAATGGGGAGGCGGTTGATCTGGCCAGGCATGCTTCCTCATTACCAGTCTCTGCCTTTAGAAAGGGGATCTGTTTATTTGGCTGAGTTTCCCCTAAGGGCATTGAGCTGGTGGGGCAATATGGGCAAGTGTTCTGGCAAACGTGCAGCAGTGTGATTATTATATCACTTACCACAGCTCATCAAAGAGACATCGCTTCTGAGAGCGTTTAACTAGTGCACCCAGCCATGGAAAATGTTGAGCCTCGTTTGCTCTCTGTGTCGCTGGAAGGGGATATGGCAACAGTGTAGGCCTGTGTTTCTTGGCCTGTGCTTGTCAATTTGTGCTGTTTGGGTGTTAAAATGGGTCGAAGTGAGGGTGTGTGCGTCTATGTGACTCTGTGTGTATGTGTGTGTGAGTGGGTGGGTGAGAGAGAGAGAGTGAGTGTATTTATGCATGCATGGATGTTAGTGCATGTCTAGAGATGTATGTATGTGTGCTTGATTATTTTTGTGTGCATGTGTGTGGTCCATGTAAGATGTATTGGCCCACCCTTATGCTCCTATGTCTGTAAGAATTTCATACCCCACACATAAATGCACTCTACTCCTAAGACGTAGCACGCTTTCTCTCTATTTTCATTTCTGTCTGAATGGACCCACTTTAGGAGCGTGTGCAGACTGAGGGAGAGCTCTCTGTCTCTGATGATCTATAGAGTAAGTGGTTTGGACGAGCCTCCTCTTGATGTGAGCCCCACTCCAACATGAGTTGTAATACGTCAATGTCGGCTGCAATGCACTGAACCATATGTTGGCTCAGGGGTCTCTTATGCTGAAGCAAAGTCTTCGCCTTGTCACAGTGGCAGGAAAATTTCATCATTATACATTAAGAGGATCCCCCTGTGTCATCACATACAATGGGAGTATGGGGGGATTTTCACACAAGGTGATTTGTCCCTGTTGCCATATATCGTGGCTAAGGTGCTAAGTTGTTGGCAAGTAGGACAATGAATCATGTGACTACCTGAGAGGACAGTGTAACAGTGAAGTTCTGTTCTATTGTGTAGACGAGCTCTCTGGCTTTATAGTCCATTTCAAACATGCAGTATGCAAAATTGCCGTCTTTATCTGTCTGTTGTGTGATGGCTTTCTGTAATTCAGACATAGCTGTCGTTCACATTATTGTCCATCATGGCTCCATTCAGACATTACTGGACATTTACAGAAAGAGCCACATGCTTACATGATATTTGTCACCTGGTGCACGAGGGAGGAATTTCACAAGATAAGTTATAATATGAAGGAAGAAGAGTGTTGCTGTTTGTTTTCCAATTGGCTGCATTAGTGATTGATTCTTAGACTTCTTGTGCATCGCATGCTTGCCCCTGCTTCTCACTTGGGGTTTGACAGAGTAGTCGAATAGTCAACTAACCTGCTATCAAAACTACTAACTGACACTTTGAGTCATCGTAGACTACAGTGTTTCCCATATTTGAAAGAATATATTACCCCATTTCTAGTAGGTTATTTCTTATTTCACCATTTTAATCCTCATCCTTGCCACTGGCGGCAACACAAGCGCAAACCATGGCCGATCCATCGCCGTGTTTCACAGTTTGAGAGATGTTCTTTTGATGAAATTCTGCACCCTTTTTACTCCAAACATATGATTGCTCATTGTGACCAAAAAGTTCTGTTTTCATTACATCAGTCCACAGGTTTCCAAAATGCATCAGACTTGAATACTTCTGATGCTGAATTTTGTTTCAAGGATGAAGGAGAGCTTTTCTTCTGATGAGTTCCACAAAAGTCACATTTGTGTATCTACACAGTGCACCAACACTCAGAGTCTGCTAGATCTCCTGAACGGTCAATCGGGGGCTTTGATTAGTCTTTCTAGAAATCCTGTCAGCAGTTCTCTCTGTGAAAGTTTTCTTGGTCTTCCAGACTTCAACTTGATCTGCAGTGTTCCTATTAACTACAATTTCTTATTTACATTCTGAACTGAGCAAACGGCCACCTGAAAACACTTTTCCTGTTTTCTTGCTTTCTCCTGCTTTGTGGGCACCAATTATTTTCATTTTGTGCTAGGCAGCTGCTTAGAGGAGCCTGTGGCTGATGAGGTTTGAGAAGTCAGTATGTATAAAGCTTTAAAATTTGCATCACCTTGCCTTTCCTAACAATGATTGTGATCAAGCCATATCCCTAACAAGCTAATTAAAGTCCGACACCTTGGTAAATTATCTGAAAGTTCAAATCTCCCAAACGTTTACGTGGTGCTCTTTTCCTTTTTTTGCTCTGAAATTGTACAAAACAAAAATAATGCACTATTATTACTAAAAATATTGAAGAGAATGTTTAATCTTTACTTTTATGCCTTTTGGAGATCAGTCCATGTCTACTCACTTATCTATTCACAGGCATAACAGAAATTTTGACCAGACCAAACTTTTGCATACCACTGTACTCACACAATGCTGCTCCCTTGTATACATTACATGGATCAGCAACTGGTGAGCATGCTGATGTTATGCCTGGCGCATGTAACTTTAGCCTCAGTCCTGTGGCATTGTATCATGTATGCTGTCATCAAGCACATATTTAAGACCCTTTTACAGGGTTCTAGTTTTACAGTGTGTCACATGGAAACATCAGTTGTAAATGAGAAGCCTGCTTTTGGTAACTTCTATGAGGAATCAAAGATGTAGTGTTTCAGAAATAACTGCACATTTTGGTGATAAATCTGCCACTGTTTTGGCTGTAACCTCCGTATGTGCAGTGTGAGAATGGAAAGCTTGACAGGCACAGAAACAGTAAGTAAGGAGGGCAGTGACTAGTAATGGGTCAATCCTGCTGGCTACTATAAGTATTATAGTTAGTATACAGACTGAGTACTAATTTGATTTGTGGTTGTAGGAAAGTTCTTTTTTTAACCTCTTTCCTTGCACTAAAGGGCATTTTTTTTTTTATAGATTGGTCTGACATGAGAAGAATCGTCAACTTAAAATTTTCATAATCACAGGATTTTGTTGCTTATTAAACTGAAGGTATTTTCTTTGTCCATAAGAGAGTAATAATGGAGTGATGCATTTATTACATTGTGCTTTATAAAGTATAAATAGGCACACATTTCATTGTTCTCTGCACATATTGAACCTTGTGCTGCTGCAAACTTTTTCGATAATCTGATGACATTAAATTGAGACTGTGCCAAGTTCGAACAGCTACAGAGAAATTACCAGGTCCAACCTAGTGAGATTGCCACTGTGATGTACAGTTTATGATTGTTGTTATAATTGGTGATTGTTAAATTTGTATTTGGAGCATATTTGGAGCATAAAACAACAAACGTAACAAACTAGTCATCCAGCACTAGGTATGTTCATACCTGTGGGCCGTCACTGTCTCCAGCTGACCAGGGAGCAGCACATTCTGATCCACCAAGGTTACAAAATGTAGATATATTTATTTGGTGTCTCTTAATTAGGCATCAAACTTGTTTTTATGTGTATATTGTCAAAAAAATATACTTCTCCGGTGGCGAGGCCCATGAGACACAGCTGATGCGCAAGCCTGCGCGGAGTTGGTGCATACAGCTGCATAGACTAAAATGAAACATATGCTTGTGGTCTACTCATGGCGATATTATGGGATTTACCCAGATGCCAAAGGTGAACCTATAGATATTACACAGCCTGCAAGTTATGTAAAAGTCTGTGTTTGGTGTGACAATGTTTAACATTATTTTCTTATCTTTAATATCACACTCCAAATCATATCTATGATGTTCACTAGTCCTATGGAGCACAGAGCAAAGTTTCGTTGTGATGTGCAATCAATGTCAAAGAGACAACGAACTGATTTGTCACCAAGAATTTAAAATTCGTTCATCACTTATTGCTTATTAACTGGCCTAAGACATGTTGCACCACCACAAACATCTCTAAATGGACAGCAGGGTGCAGATTCTAGATATAATTGTATAACATCTTAGTTGTCATAGTAAGTTAGTTAAAATTACCTTAACATCAGCATAGGAAAAAGCAATTGTCAATCATCCTGTCAATGGTTGATATATGATCAGATAACCATCGGCATAAGCCTATCGTGACTTTTACCGAAGAAAGTGACTCAGACACGAGATTGACCTGACACAATTCTGTTACAAGATGCCTGTGTTAATGGAGCATGTGAGTGTAGTTACTACATTAATACAGTCTGCTGTAAATATTCAGTGTGGAAAGTGGTGGAGTCGAGTGCTGGGCAAAGATCAAGGCTGGGAGTGAGGCCATGAAATAGCAGGAATAGTGTATCCTGCCAGTGTTGTTTGGGTTACAAGTCTGTATGCACAGTCACACCCAAAGTTACAGTACGATTACCTCGGCAGACCTACATTTACATGCATCTATGCAAGAAGCATACAGGCGCACATGCGGACATGTGTTTTCAATGAAGCGGACAGGCAGGAGTATAATGGTAAGTGGCAGGAATGGGGTTAGGTTTCCCATAGGTCCTGCTGCACCGTGGTGGGCAATGGGCTTAGAAGTGGGTCCAGGAGTGTGTATGTGTGTATTTACTCATGGGTATGCCAGAGTGAGAGTGTGTTTGAGATTGGGTTGTTTTCACAGTGATGTGGGTGGAAGGAGCTGGACCCACCCTGAGTCCCGAACAGAGGACTGATTGTGCAGCAGACAGAGTGGGCTGGATGGCGTGAGCCAGCTCTGGGGAGAAGGTGGGACAGAATGTTTCCCCTAAAGCTGCACTGTGACAGGTGGCAGAGAGACTGCTGTCACATTATATCCTTCCCTACCTTTCAAAACCGAAACCATCAATCATATAGAAATAAACAGTTCTTATCTTCTATATTTGAACATGTAACTGCTCACTTCAGTTATTCATATTATAAAGAATATCATGTTTGTAAGTATAGTCATGAAAACTGAAAAATTTACCCCGGTCTTGTGGTTCCGTGATCTAAGCTGCCATCTCTCATCGGCTATGCTCAAAATCACATCTCTCCCTTCTCACCTCTCAGGCCTGAAGTGTAATTTCCCCACTCTAAATCCAGAAGTGCTACCGGGGGACGCGTTGGGTAGATTACGAGGTTAAGGCTTCATTTTGTCCCTGAGCTGTGGAGAAAACGAAAAGCAACAAACTTGTGTGTGACCTGTGCTGGTTTGTGGTTCCAGGGAGAGCCCAGAGCAGCCCCCAAGGCCCTGAGGTGTCTGAACCACCTCCACTCACTTCTCTCATAGCCTCAAACTGTTATTGAGCTGGGGGCCTGGAGGGGCCAGCTGGAAATATTGTTTAATGTTTTTGAACAGAGAAAGGCAAGATACAGTACAGCTGCACAGGGCCAAAAGCCACAACCCTGATCATACAAGGTAACAGATGCAATTCACAGTGTGTGTGTGTGTGTGTGTGTGTGTGTGTGTGTGTGTGTGTGTGTGTGTGTGTGTGCGTGCGTGCATGCGCGCGTTTGCGTTTGATCCATACATGGGCCATTGAGCAAAACTGAAAAACTAACCATTGATCAACAATTATTTCCCTCAGACACTCTATTCAAAGGATCATTTTCCTATGTAGCTATTAAACAGAGTATATTTGCTTTCAAGTCAGGTTACGTGAACTTTTTATTAAATTGTTGGTTTCTATAAAAATGGCTTTTCATGGTTTGTGGTCAGTAAGCTGATCAAAGTTCTCCAGCGAATATCAGAAATGAATATGTTGACCACATCAGGAGAGATGAATACTGAGTGGTTTTATCGTATATCTGCTGAGGCGATCTTTGAAAATGTTGCTACTGGCACCATGCAATCTTTGTAAAAAAAAAAAAAATCAAAAAGGAGATTTTCCATAGAGAGCCTATTACAAGTAGTTTCTTTCTTTTTTTGAAATGGCGATGTGTTTTGGTTATATGGCTTGTATAGTATTTGTTAAAACCAGCTTTGGAAAGTGCTTTACAATACAGCATACCAATAACAACAAATATGAATATGAGGTAAGGAACCACGAATCAATTTGAGACATAGTAAAAATAGCAATACAAATATAAATACAATGAATTATCAGTCAGCATGAATAAAACAGTCTGTATAAAACAAGTAAAAGCTGAATATTTTATTTAAAAATTAAGCCAAGGACATATTTTTCCCATCCAATATGAGCATGAAATTCTAAGAAATCCTTTTAATCAAAATGTATTTTCTGAAGTGATTTAAAGAAGTCCCGAGCTGAGGTGCCCTAAGAGAAACACCGAAGTGTTCTGAAGTAAAGGCCCGTCTGACAACCTTTAGAAGTCTGTTTAACTGCATTACCTATCTGTGTTCATCTGATCAAGTGGAATGATATTTAGCCTCCCATAGTCCTATTTGCTAAAACTTCTTCCTCTGTGTCCTGACTGAATGCAGCACAAGCAAGTATCGGCGACAGTATCAGTTCATTTGCGTGGTTTTGGAATGTCTTAACTGGCCGCATATGCCCTGGGGTTTCCATCCCGATGGATGATGCACACTCACTGATGAGCAGATACAGGTTAGCTGCAGGGCTAGCTAGCAGTCAGCACAAAGTTCACGTAGTTATTTGTACAGATAAGCAGCAGGCTGTAAACAAAAACAGTGAGCCCTGTCTGAGTGTAATGTAGTGTTTTTTCTGTATGCCTCTACGTGTAATGTTAGACAGCCAATTACCAATATTATTCACTTTAGATTTTGGTACAAGCTCGTTTATTGGCTCACTGACGCTGATGAGATTTAATCCTCTGGGTATCGAAAATTTGTACCAAATGGCAAGGCTTTTTTATACTTGCTAGTATTGATGCAATTTCAGCCAGTGCCATCAAAGTTTCGAAGTTTGGTGCCTCATGGACAAGGAATGGTCCATTCGCTCATTTTATAAAATACTTGCTCCTTTAGCTACAAAAACCTAAATAAGTTGGCAGCTGGCTGGAGGGAGATCGCCAGGGAGCTGGAAGTTTCTGTTTAGAAAACATCCTAACATCCTACTTGCTGTTGGCTATATTGCATGTTATTTCCAGTCAAAAAACATCTAATAATCACAATATAAAATACTTTTTCTTTAGAAAGTGCAAACACAGGAAGACCATCTTTCACTTGAGTGGTTATTTCTCCAGTCAGATCTTGAGTGCACAGATGTCAGATAGTCGGGTGTTTGCTTGCTGTCAGGATATTGTCTTAATGCTACTTTCATCATTGCTGCAATTGGCATTGTGTAGTTGGATGCATCGCAAAGGGCAAATGAACCAAATGATTCAGAGGCATCATGATCATAAATGAGATTCAAAATGATATCCACCCTTAACAGTGTTCTGTACAGAGTTAAAGAGAAAACTGTTACTGACAGCAGGACATTACACACCAATTCCCCTGGTCTCCCCCTAGCCTTCCCCTGCATTCATAAATATCCCCTCGCCTGCTTCCCCTAATTACCTAGCATGAGCATGGCTGTTTCCACTTCCCTCTCACACATAATAGAAACTGCTTTTTAATATCCAGGCATCATAAAATGTCATGCTGACTTAACAGACACGAGGAGCAGAAGGAGCAATAACAGAGGGAGAGGCAGGGCTTCGGGGGGAGGGTGGCGTAAGTGGGTAGGGAAGGCGGGACGGGCAGTGGATGTTTGGACTCGGGATAGATCTTTCTGGCCTCCTTCTGTCAATCCTTCTTTTGTTTTGTTTTTCTTTTGTAATTTGTCACTTCAGTCATTCCTTTCCTAGTACTTTTCATTCTAAGACATTAGGAAACAAATGGAAGGACCAGTAATGGTCAGTTTTTCCTCCAGTGGAATAAAAAGAACCTGGAACAACCTCCATCAGCAAGGTTTGGAGTTTGGTAGCATTTGATCAAATCTGAATAAAGTGTAAACTCTGTTTACCAAATCAGAATCCTTTTGAATCCCTTATCAAATCTAATTAAATTTAGCTGAAGTTTTAAACAACTGCAAGTCAGAGTTTCAGTTTAGATCTGTGATCATCTGTTGTTAGGTCAAAACGTTTGTTAAGTTAGCCTAATTATTTTTCACACCCTGTGGCTCCAACCTGAGATGAGCAGCAGAGATATGAAATGTTGGCTGATATTGATTGTTTTGACACACTGAAAAAACCGCTGTAACATACTGACTTTAATACTGAACTACTTGACCCAAATGCTTGATGTCCTGATTTAGAACTACACGGTTAATGAGCTCAAAATATTTGATATACATAAAGCTGGCCATACACTGTACGATTTGAGCCCTTTTCTGACCTGCTTTTTGTCAACAAATATTCAAAATTTAAATTTCTATTCATATTTTCAAAAAATCCATACATTAGATTGTGAAAATTTAAATTCTGGGTCCACACCCTGTTTCCACCACTGCTTCTCTGATGTCTGCCCTCTGTCTGGCTCCTCTCTCGTTTCAGTGGATTAAGAGTTTATTTCAACAAAACCAGACAAGTGTAGATTGTTGGAACATTGAAAAGATGAACCAAGAAGGTTTTGTTGAGTTTTATTTTATTTTTCCTGAAGTGAAGTTTGAAATGAAGTGTGAATTACCAATTAAAATGACTGTTTTTATGAATGGAGTCTGGTGGCTTGGTGACAGCGATTTAACAGCTGTTTCTGGTTAAACAAAATGGATCTTGCTCTTTAACAAAAATGTATCTCTGTAGGGATCCTTTCCATGACATTGTCAGACACTTATAACAATCTGAGCCTGTCAGTGGCAAAAACAAACACTTTTAGTTTGTAGACAAACAACTGGCGGGATTAAATTGCAGTGTGTTTGGTGGCTGCTGGCTGCAGCGCTCTCGTTCAATGCTGAAAAACTTCAAAAATTGTCCCCATCGGTCACGTTGACAAAAAACATAGGAAAATAGGGTCCATAATCAGATAAAATTTCACCGGCATTTCTCCTATTTGTCCGGGACATTGAATTCTTCCAGGACTTGTAGACCAGCACACATTATTTTATTGGTTTATTTAGAGAGATAAAAGGCTCAATATGAGATTTGTTAGCAGTGGTGCATAATCAATCTGGGTATCCAAAATGGAACTGGCTGTTGAAACCCAACCATACCTTTAACTTCTTATGTGTACGCTTGGTTAGCTTTTTTTTTTACAGACTTTTTTTTCCCATAACCAATGGACCACTAAATAACTACAAAGATCCAGCCCTCTAACCTTAGCTTTCATATCGTGATGGCATTTCCGTAGTCCAAAACTTTAGCAGCTCTCATCACTGGAAAACAGCCTGTAGATTTCAGATTAGTTGACTTTATAGTCAGCTTAGGTTTTATAGCTTGTCATTACTTAGACATCTGAAGCATTTCAACAGGACCATTAGTCAACCTGTAGCCAACACCACCCACTGGGACAACAGAGACGAATGACCTGCCAGTTTCTGCTGCATTTTTCACCATCGTAAGGAAGGACAGCGATGGCTTTCAGGAGTGTGACAAATTAAGTTACACCCCATGTAAGAACCTTGTTTGGACTGAAATGATATGCTTGAATTTAAAAGAACACCTGCTCATCACCTGCTCTGATTCTGACGTGTTTTCACCGAGTCTGTCAGTTCTCAGGTTTGAGCATCTTGTTTGGCATAGACTGTATAATTGGGAAATTGTGATGGCTTTTGAATTTCACTTTTTTAAAGATAAAGTACAATAATTTCCACTCTTCCTGTTGGCTAGACCCAGCCTCCCGCCTGCCTCTGTGGGCTTTCAATAATTTTTCATTGGGCAGCGTGTGATGGATAGGTTGTATTTATTCACTGCTGGGCGTCTGCTATGTGAATATGACTCATTCTGGGGCATTACGTATTCATGGCTTGGGATAGGCTGTATACAGGAAGTTATAATTAATGTGTCACAGTAGGAGGTGTTAGTAGACGGCAGGTTTGTTGGAGGGCGTTGTGGAGCATAATGTGATTTACAGTACAAACAACTGGGAGGATGTTTGTCTGCTGTCCAGAAACTTAAAAGCAGTGCTTCCTTCTCCAGATCCTGATAAGTCTTCCAGATTAATAATGTCCTGCAGAACATAACCCACACTGAAAACACTACACGCTAGTTTGAATGTCGATAATGTGAATCTTTGTGCAAGTGGCAGGAATTACCAGAGTTATATGCCTCCCTATTTTTTTCTTTTTTGTGATCATTACTGGTAGAGGTCTAAGGAATTAAACATGTCCTGTGTAAATGGCCACAAGTCAAGCAGCTGTTTCACATATCCAAGATTGTCTCCTCTTGGCAGACACATTCTGGGGTCATTCACAAACAATTTCAGCCAGGCCAGGCAGGGGCCTGGTGCCCAGGCAAGGAATTATATTTTTTGATTGTCTTTGTCTGTGGCAAAGATGGAACCTCAGTGAGCATTTTGGTCTGCCTTCAGTGTGTATTAAAGAAGGCACATTTTATTCCAGATGAATGCCTTCTTTTAGGCAAGACCAATATTAGATTATCACAGTTATCACACAGATTTACCAGTATGCTTATTCATATTTTTTTTTTTACTTTTTTTCAGTTCAAGCTTAGCATATTTAGTTTGAATGTTGTTTTTGTGTTTTCATAATAATTTTATTCTAATGTCTAGTGAAATATGTACTGCCATCTTTATAAGATATCTAGTGCTGCAACGATGACTATTGTCATTGTTAAATAATCTCTTTTTTTGGTTGATCAATTATCAGGCTATAAAATTTCATAAAATTGTTGAGACATCTTTAAAATTCCTTGTCTAGTCAGACCAGCGTTCAATTCAAAATGATAAAACAGAGTAAATTAGCAAATCCTGAGTTAACAGTGCCGAGGACTTAGGTCCATATTGGTAAATGGCAACAGTGACAGTAAAAAGCAAATCGATGTACGTATGGATGAAAATATCAGCATCATGTTTTGGTGAAAAAAAAAAAAATAGTATTGGGTTACCTGTGTTCACCAGCAAGCCAGAGGTGTGTAAATATGTGCACCACAGAGGTTCACTGCAAATTACAGTTTCAGTCTGGGTGTGTTTCCTAACACCTGTGTTTATGTTAGCACCCTGTGTGTGTGTGTGTGTGTGTGTGCGTGTGCGTGTGCGTGTATTTGTATTCTCTGGTCTTAGTGTTCTGTGAGTTGGATTTGGCTCTTTGCTTAGATTAATAATTCCTCACCCGATAATATATGTAGTCCGTCCCTCCTCTCCCAGCTCACAGTGCTCCCTATCTCCACCTCCGTCTGGCACTGGTGTGGGCCAAGGCCCTGAGTAATAGCCAACCTTAATCACAAACCGTTTGTTAGTGTTTGTGGCTCTGACCATTTCCAGGTGCATGACCTGATTTTCCTGCTGGGTAGGTGGTCCTGAGGAGGCACGGGACCGTTTATCACAGAGCAATAGTCCATTAGAGGGAAGGCTCGTGTAGATGTGTGTATATGTACATTTGCTGTAGTATTATTATTTGTTTTTGCTAATGCAAAGTGACAGGCACAATCATGGTTGTCCTGTCTATCTTTTTTTATTCACTCACTCTTCTGCACAGCTCTCTGTCATAAAGGGTTCTTTCCTTCTCTGTGCCGGTTTGTGTAAATATGACTGCTGCCCTGTATTCGTGGATGTCAGCAGATCTAGATTCCTCCACTGAGCCCTATAACCTTGTGGGGAGAGGCAGGTTTAAGGCCAAGGCAAACATGGCGAAACCAGTGTGGGACCAGTGCTAACGATAAATGGAAACATAATCAACAGTTTAAGCACAAAGTGGCAGTTAATGGAATCAAGGAATTTTAAAACATTTGGAGAACAGGTTATGTAATGGAAACACCCAGATTTGTTAATTATTGAGCATTTTATGGACACTGAATTTGAAAATGGAGTGCAAAGGTCATTTGGTCACCAGACATCTTATTGTTGGGCTTCAGCTGAGACTCGAGGAATGTTCGAGAGACTCATTAAATAAATGTACTGCTGTTTGAAGCCACAATCCACCACTCAGCCATGAGCCAGGAGGAATTAGCTCTGATCCACAGTTTGGGAAACTTGTAGTCCTTCACAAGTCTTGACCCTCCATTTATGCTTTCTTTTGAGTGTTTGAAAGTGGTAAAGGTACCCCACTTATCTCTCTCTCTCCTTTCCTCTCCCTCTCTCTCCCCCATATCTCTATCCCTCTTCTCGCCAGCATATTTTCACTGGCCATAATCCTATTAGAAGCATTTATGTCGTTTATTGTATGACAGGATTAGATTTGGAGAGGAATAATAAGAAGAGGTTGAGATTCTGAATGGGGTCTCTGTCCCCCCTGTTAGCTTTAACAAGATTTGTTATTGTATTATGTTATATAATCATATCTGTTTCCATATCGTGCAGTAGTTTTGCTAAAGCTGCTAACGAGACATTGGTTTTACTGTAAATCGCCTCTTGTACAGATGGTAGTTATTTGACATAGATTTTGGGTCTTAGTAACAGTTTGTTTTTAGGATTTTGCAGAGGCCACACCATATGTGAACCTCAGTCTGATAACTAGTAAAATATTGCATTAGGGGAGGGCTAAAGGGATTTCTAAGCAGTCTGAGTCCTGTATTGAGAACAGTGCTTGAGAAATACCTTCCCTTTGTGTTTCAAAGCTGTTTGCTGTTCACTACTTTTATGAATGCATTCACTTTGAATATCCACAGTGGTACTGTGGAGGTTGTGATGCTGATCTTTTTTTCTTCCTCCTCCTTACTTCAGCGCATCTGAGTGAATTGTAGAGTGTAAACAAGCTGCAAAAATGTAATGAAATGTGTGTGTGACATCACACAAGCTGTGGTGTTAATTGAAAGGGAAGATTTTGACAATTTTCACATCATGAATTTTAGATAGTAGGTACAGGAGTGAGGTGATTCCTTTTACGGTCATTTTACATTTTTACCTCGATTACTTTCACATAAATATACAGTATATACGTTTGTACTCTACTCTGATATTTAAAGTCATACATTCCCATGCGCCTACACTGTTACCTCCCCCACAACACCAGGTATTCTGAAGTCAGTGAAATATTAAGATGTTAAACACAAGAGAAAAAAGAAAACTTTTGATTTGAAGAACCATAAATTCAGAGTAATTTAGTGCCTCCTCATTTCTTTCAAATGCAAAACAGCTTGTTATTTTTTGGGAGATTTTTAAGTGCATGCTGCCCGACAAATCTTAAAGGCTCAGCAGTGCCCTTTTAGGTTATATGTTTAAAGATTTCTGTAGTGTTTATGGTGTGTGAAATGCACTCTTGGAAATTGTCCAGTTTGCCCAGGCAAAACGCACGTTTTAATTTAATTCCAACACATTTCAGAGGCTCCTGAAAAATCGGCCTCAAATCTAATGTGAAAGCCAGATGCTGCATTGAGCGTGTGCTGTGTTGGTTTGAGTTATAGGCAAACACAGATAGACTCTGGTCCAACAGGCTCGGTTATTGCTCAAGTCAAACACAATCAAAGTGACTTTAAACAAAATATGTGCTGGACTATAATGAGATGCTGAGTTGCTGAATGCTATACATGTTGTTATAATTATCTGCAGTTATGTGGTTCATTGCTTGCTTCGTTGCTTATTTTAAGCTTCCAGATGCTTTCAAGTTGCCTTTTTCACCCTCAAACATGTTTCTTTTCCTGTTGTGTGCATTTCTCAGTTTAATCCTTTAAATCCTTTATGTGCTTGAAAAGTATATATGCATTCACTCTTTTCCCACCACGCACACACACACGCACACACACATACAAAATAAAGTAAAATAGGCATGTTGATGGCTTTCTCATCATCTACACTAAAATGTTACCCTGGAATAATGTTTTGGATTAATATTGACATTTTCAAAGTTGTCTGTGACAATGACACTAAAATCAAATCCTAAACCTAGTTTGTCTGAGTTTGCCATCACAGACTTCTGAATGTAGACGTGAGCCTTTTTTTTATGTCACTGCAGCTCAAATGTTGGGATTTTGTTAGGTGCAAGCACATTTTGTAATTATTTGGTGCAAACTTTTGTGGTTGACATCACATTGTTTGCAAGCTTGAAACCTCACAACACTTGCAGTATTGACGGTGGATATTTGTGCACATACTGAGTATAACCATTTTAGTCACTAAGTAAAGCAGTTAAGAGCAACTGCGAAAGTCAGCTCGACAGCATCCCCACGAGGTACTGTGTGATTAATTGACCTCTGTCATAGAATGGCAGAATGGCCTTTTCATATTTTGCTGACAAGTACAATGATTTTATATCTCCACAAACATGAATTTGACTGAAAATGGGACATCATTATATTGTATGTCCTTGAAAGGATAGTTGGGTTGGTATGGATTTGTGCCTTGTGATTCTGCACCTGTTGGACAACAACATAGATTTTGTATTGGAAGAAGTCTTTATAATGCAGCTGCTGTTGATTTTTTTTCTCAGGAAAATTGTTACAGGGCAAACTAGTTTGGCTGTGCAGTCAGTTGAAAGGGACTCAATTATCTTGACAGCTGATGCTAGCTTATACCTTCCACTTTTCTCTGGTGAATTTTCACAATAGTTCTCCCATAGCATAACCCTGTATGAGTGTTACAGGCCTCTGAATATTTTCCTTTAGACTACAGTGACTAAGTGCTCTGAGATGAGGGTTGGCTTTAACTAAAATTTTGTTATGTCACAGATAATAAGGCAAGAGAAAACACAGATTATGTAAAAATACATATTCTCCACACATTTTAATATCTTATAAAAGACATTTAGTCAGTAAAAATAGACTCCACGTGTCTATTAATTAAAACAAAATCCTGGTTTTCCAGCACACTAAACATGCACCTGCTTAATGCTGACTCCAAAGTTCAGCCACCACTGGTGATTATTATATGAAGTAACATAAAGAGGATGCTACTTTTGGTCCTCGAGGCTTGCTTGATGTCCTGGCTTCTTCAAAAAATAGTTAAATGACCGAAGAGACTTTTGTGGAGAAAATGATAAAGGTCTGGGCTTGTGCACCCTGTGTAACTTGAAAAAACACCATCTGCATTAAGTCATATACTGTGTTAAATGCTAATTTATTTTGAATCCAACCTTGTTAAAACACCCCTGTGGTAGCACTTCTGGTATAATTACACAATTTTTTTTGTTGGATACATAAACTCACTGGTGTTGTCAATGTACAGCAACTCCTCTGTTAACATCTTCATCCACCAAAAGTAGGGCTCTTCACCTTGAGCTTATCAGTAACTGATTAGTAGCCATAGATTCCTCTTGCAGTACTGATTGATTCTTTTGCATGAGAAAGTGGCTTTTGCCTCCTCACATTGCAGAGGTCAATCAATCTATCAGTCAGCTGGTTGTGCAGATAGTCACATCATAGACTGTATACGTAAGTACAATAGTACATCAGTACAAGTTAAATTGACTTTATACTGTCTTTGTCTATGGAACATAGAAAACAGAGAAACTTTTTTATATACATATAACCTGCACCAATATAATGTCAATCACTGGTTGCTGGGCTGACGGTGACCAACATATTGCCCAATGCCAATTCCTATCAGCGTCCGCTGTACTTTGGGTTTATTGCTAAGTAGCAAATGTTTGTATACTAACGTACCAAACTGAGATGGCAAACATGGTACCTGATTAACATCAGCATGTAAAAGCCTTTTCACGTAGATCACACAGAAATTCTTAAATGTAGCCAGAGACTGAAATCAGTTTTTTTTAGTTGCATGTCCTGCTGAAGTTTGCACGATAATAATACTGTATTAAGAATGGAGTTACAGTTTTGCTAAACTGATAGTACTTTTTTTTAATCACTCATCCTTATCGATGAAAGTTAAGGAATTTATGTCAGTTTCACCTATCTTAACTATGGTGTTAAACCTCAGCCTAAATCCCTTGTCCCTCCTTTTCCCATGTCATCTTAAATCATCTGTAGTAGTTTAACTCTCCATCATTAATCACAGGTGCTTTGAGTTCTCCTGTTTCTGACTGGACAGGCTGTAGGGAGAAATACAGTGCTCGTATTTCTCTCTGGCTGGAGCACAGCACATTACAGACCTGATGTGGAAGATGCAGCCAGCAGGATTAATTGGGCCCAGTTACAGAGGATCAGCAAGTTTGGTGCTCTTCACATGCTGCTTCTCCATATGGCATCACAGAAGTGACACACTATGATTAATAGTTCAGGTAGGAATGTTTTAGGTTGTGGCAGTCATAATTGAAATACTTTTCAAATAACAGGTTTGTATTCTTACACTGAAATGCTTAATCACAAGTTCACTTTTTGAATTCCACTTGCTTCAAACAAATGTAAATTCAAACATTATGTACAGTTTTCATAAGTAAGACTTTACTTGTAATTTCACCGGTTAAGCAGATATGCAAAGTATTAATTTACAAGTAGAACATGTAAGCTACTTTGCAACATTGTCAAGGCCAGCTCTATCAAAGTTGTTTCACGAAAAGGTAGCCTTGACAAGTTAACTCTGAGCATCCGCCTCTATTTTTAGGTCAGAAAACAAAATTTGGCCTCATTAGTTTTGGTATTTATCATATTTTTATTTTACATGACTTGGTCTAAAAGTGTGTTTCTTAGCAAAAAGGGCTGCAAATTGCCCCACGTCTTATTTGCCTCAGTGGGCCCGTGGAGGCGTTAGTGTTGTGGTCAGCACTCCTCAGACTCTTTGAATTGCAAATCACCTCCGTAACTCGAAAGTAATGCAGCGGGGAACGTCACCTCCTGTCATTTTTCTGCATTTGGGTGCATGGGGCCACCATTGTAGAGGAAGTGCCGTTATTGTTTCTGTCTCTGGTGTGACTCTTCCTTATTGTAAGAATGACTAGGGCCTGCTCTCTCAACCTCCACCTCTCTAATGTGTCAGAGTGCTCCCTTAGCTGTAATATTGCCCGTCTGCCAGCATTACAGCATTGTGCAGTGGGACTTCTTCCTGAACTGATGCTTTGGCCTAATTCACACCAACAACAATGACACTGGTAGCACTGTATGTGCACTAAAAGTTCAGCAGAACTTGCAGTTATTTTGTCTGTAGTGTCATTCAACTAAACATTTGTGTATTTAGTTAACGTTTCAAAGGGAAACAGGCGTGAGGGTGTGGTGAAGACATGTAGTTAATCAAACGTTGTGTAGACATTTTAATGTATTATATGTTTTCCTTAGTGTATTATTCATTGAATTCCTTTAATCATATAGTATTCTTTTATTTTTATGTCATCAGATAGAGACATAGATGTGATATTATCAGGAGAAAAAACATATAAAATAAAAAATGTAAGCTATATACTTACGTTTTAGATATCTGACAAGACTGTATATTCTATTCCAAATCTATGCCTAAATAGTAGAATAGGTCAACAGTCAACATATGGGCACACTCTGCATCTGGCTGGAAATGTTTCAGTCTGTCTTCTGTCAGAGACTGTTCCATCTCCAGTATAGTGTCACCTTTGAACTATATATGGATGCGTAAGCACCAAATGGATTACCAGCTTTTATTATCACCCTTTGCTCCACTGGTGATGTTATTATAGATGTCTGTGTGGGTGTGTGTGTGTGTGTGTGTGTGCATGTGTGTATAAAATAATAATGTCTGTTGTGCATACTTTCATGAAAAAATGCTTCATGTATAGTCACAATTGACTCCAACACAGACCACGAAAAGCAAAGGTAGAACAGAAAAAAGATAAGTCCAATCTACAGTCAAAATAAAGTGTTTTGATAAGTTAGCCTGTGCTCAGATTCAGTCATTCAGTGAGTGTACACCACCTCCACTATTAATTCAGGGGTTTGTCTCATGCCAGTTACAAAGGACAGAATCTGAATTGGTATTTCTTAATTAGTGACACTACTGATTGTGTGGTTGGCAGAGAGGCGGAGGGAGAATACCACGGAGAGGTCAATACAGGGCGGCCCTCTATTTGCCAGGCTAATTAATTCACCATGTCTTTCCTCTCATTGCCTGCAGCCCATTATGACTTTAACACCATGAAGCTCCATGGATTTGAAATAGAAATGATTGTCTCACCATTTTGGGTTTTTCCCTTTCTACACTCCAAAACACCTTGTGTTTTTTCGTGAAATGAAATAACCAGAGATAAGACAAGCACATGCATTCATACAGGCAATGTTATTTGGAACAGGATATGGTTCAAAATAAGGGGTGTCTTTGCATTTTGAATGCAGTCTAATCCGTTTATAATTACACTGTGAGGAAGTGAAATAGTGGTCCGACTGTTTGAATGTGTAATCCCCTTCATGTGCATAAACATGAGCACATTTCATCAACGGGGCTGGACTAAGACTTCTGGATAATTACCTGGGGCAAGGAGTATTTCAATAGACCTGCCCTGCCCCCCATTTTTCTCTGTAAATAATGCATACAAAGTTGAAATCAGAGAGGCCAAGGCAATGTAAAATTACCTTCAAAGGCTGGCGTAAAATTGGGCAGCTCACCCGTGTAGACAGGAAATGAACCAATGTTTCTATTGTGAAAGAACAAGAACATAGATTCCATATCTCTAAACAGCAACCTCAGTGAAAGCTGTCAGATAGGATTTATTTTATCTTTCATGATATTGTATGCCGACTTAACAAGTTCTTTTAAATACAGAGGAGAGCCAACCCTTGGTGGTTCTCATCAGCATCAGCTAAGGGGCTTCCACATAGCACCAGGGATCATAGTGTTGTTGCCCTTGCCCTCACACACGTAAACCCCCTCGCCTTGATAAAATTTAGTCCACCCCATAACAATCATATCGATTGAGGTATTTCCTTGTATTTTAGTGGAGCCTTGAGTTCCACAATGGAGATTAAGAACTGTGTCCTTCCTCATCGGGTCTCACCATATTACTTCTATTAGATTTAATTTGATAACATTAGATCAATTTTCAAATCATTACCGGCATTACATTATCTTGTATAAGTATCTGATAGAAGTCAGTACTGGTACATACATGTAGTCAAAAATATCTTTGCCAAAGGACATAAGACTTTGTTTTCTCCAGCTTTAGGCCAAAAGAGGCCTGTGCTGTTTTTCAGTGAAACCGCCATGTTGGTACTCCTTATGTTAATAATTCCTTTCTGCTGACTTAAGAAATTACACAATTGTCATTAAACTTTTCCCCAGTCCCAATTTTTTGCAAGACAAGGGAGAAATAACATGTTTATACCTTTTTAACTATGCTGGAAAGATATTTTTTTATCTTTACAAAGTTGGAGCATTACAGTTAAATGTCTGCTGAATTGCATAATGAGGCCTACATAATTGTTTGAGATTTAAAAGCTTACTTTGCAGCGCAGATACATTCTAAGATAGCATTATTAGTGCCACCATTAGGCTATCCTTGGAGAAGGTAGGTAGTGTGTGAAACTGCAAAAATATGCATTATTTGCAAAACTAAAAGAAGCAGAGTTTAACATTTTCCTTTTTTTTTTTCTTTTTCTTTTTTTAATAATACAACAAAACTGGGACGGCTGTTTAAAAACAATGTTTTTGTCACTTGTGTTGTTGGTGCTGTACAATGGAAAATGAAGAGGACATTTTTGGATAGATGAAGTTCATTATGACTAATGGAGTGCAAGTTATTTTAGATTGATGACAGTCAGAATGAGATTTGATACTATAAGGAATATTTATGAAGCTTCCAATTCTTCCTCATGTAATCAACATGTAAATGACCCTCTATACAGAGCAGAACACTCCCAGTCTTGGCCCATGCGTAATAAGCTCAATAAGGTCTCTCATAAATCACTCTAATTGAAAGGAGTCCTCCCTGGCTGCTCCTTACAAGACACCTCACAGACACCGGCAGGGTGAACAATCCCTGATGCTCCATTTGAACTCCAGATGAACTGGAGACTAAAACCTACTCAGGCTGAACATAACACAACAGAAAGATGAGTTTAGAGATGTCACACCCAGAGAAATTCAAATTTGTAATAATTTGTTCTCAAGGTACTGAGTTTGCTGATATGCAACTGTGCTTCTTCAAAATGGAGCTGGAAGAAATGGCTCATGGAACACACTCTGGAGGTTATTGTGGGTCAGATGGAAGAAAGCATCTCATATTTTGCAGGTGTATTTATCTGACCTGAGGTTACAGTGCTTAATGGTTGTACTTTTACAGTAAGTGTTCTGCTTGGAGCTAATACTGGTAATTCTTCAAGTAAAAGCGGCTTGAAAAGGTGGACTTGGGAATTTAAATAGCTGTGTAGCGCCAAAGAAATCACACTAAGGTGAAACAGCTTTATTAATTGGTTAGTTGGTCAACAGAGGCTTTCTTGACAGCCAATTAAGTGTTTAAGCCATATTTTGAAGATCCCCTTCAGGCAGCATGTCTTTGTGTTGCTTGTCTTTCACCAAAGCAAATTCTTTCCTAAAAAAAAACTTCTGGTAGACATGTGTTGCTATTTTTGACACTTTGTAGGCTAAACAATATGAATAATTGTTGGTTGCTTACCTAAAGCACACTACGTTATCCAGAGGCCCACGCTGACCTTGATTATACAGGATCTCCAGCAAGCCCATCAGGTGGCAGGGGGTTTTGATCACGTAATGGTAGCTTTCACTGGAGCCTCAGGAAGAGGTGAGAGACCTCAGCATTAAGTCACTACATTAAATCTGTCTCATGCCAGTCCCATTAAAGACCATTTTATTACCATTAAGCAGGTCATGGTGTCTCTTTTTGCTCATGACTAGAAAAGAGTGGGTCTCAGCTTGGCTGCTTGTAATTTGATTGAGTTCTGCTGTGAAGCTTGACATGAGATGAGGTGAAAGCAAGTGTGTGTCCCTGATTTCCACTGACCACCTTTGATAGTTGCGTACTTCGCTCTCTCTTTCCTCTCTTCATTGTTTTAACTTTCCAGTGAATATTAATTTCTCGTGATTTTAGGCTGGTGTCACTACACACCACATATGAACAGGAACGTTTCAACCTGACTTGTGGTCTACACTGAGTCACAGTATTTCCATGACCTGTGTGTACTGCTGAAGCTGCTGTGTTAAGAGTGAGACACCTGTGAGGCTGTCCTCATCCTGGGAATGCTCAGAGATTTATTACCTATTGATACACACCCTCGCTGAACACACCCCCAAAGACACCCACAGTACATTGTTGACTCATGAGTTGCACAGCCTCGAGCCCATGAATCATTTTCTTGAAAAGAATATTTCCCCCCTTCCTCCACTCTCCTCTTCTGTGATTTCACATCTTCTGTCAAATAGATAAAGTACTTTGTGTGCAGCCAAATAAAGAAACAGTGTTTTTCCCTGCCATCATGTGTTTCTCTCATTGGGAGAGTGGGAACGAAATGATGGTGGATGTTCTTTTGCCACTGCGTGTACGTTGCCCTTTGTAATCTTGATATTCTGTCAATAGTTTGGTACACAGAAGATTTTATTTTGTCACTTTCTGACAGGGGTCTTCCGGAACATTGTAATTTTTATTTTTTTTAACCACCATCTACCACCTATTTACATATGAATCTTATTTCTTTTTTTTCTTCTCCACTTCCTACCATCTTATCCTTCGATGTTGTCTTTGAGGAAATGGAATGGAAATTGGCTATATTCCTTGATTCAACTTCTTCTCTATTCTGTGCAACATTTTCAGATGGAAGGCATATGTTATCGAAGGTTTTCTGAAAGCTTGATGTTTATAACCAACAAAAGTTGTAATGACATCTCTGCACAGTCTTCAGTGTGATTCAAGATCACTCCCTCCTCCTTGTATAGCACATTATGTGTGTGTATGTTTGCTGTGGAAGCAAAGGTACCGTGACATATGTAATAAAAATAAACCTGCCTGTCAGGGCTCATGTCTGCATTCATCAACCCATCTGAGTGAGCCTTCTGGGCTGCTGCAGCCTGGGAAACTCCATTTGTCACCTGCTAAATGCTGCCAGTGTGCATGGAGTTCCCTCTGCCTGTGTCCCGTAGAGAGAGCAGATGTAGGCTGTATTTATGTCTTTGGGAAAATGCACAAAGGAAGGTGTGGAGAATTGGGTAGAGTAACATTTAACATCTTAAACAAATGATCAGTTCATTGAAGACAATTGGCAGATTAAATGATAAAGAAAATTCATTGAATTTTTGAATCGTCCCTAGGTAGGGATTTCCTGATTGATTCATCATCATTTCTTCCCTTCTCAGGAACAAAGTTGTGGGGACTATGAAAAAGCTGCTGTGGTCCAACAACCTCTATAGAGTTAGTCAGGGCAATATTAAGAGTAATTAGAAGTCAGTAAGTTCTACAACGGAACACAACGGTACTTTGCTAAGTGCATGAAATATTAAACAAAGTTTGCCATGTTATAAGTATTTATCTATCCCCCATCTGAGCTTTATCTGAGCACTGTTAGTCCGTCCATCTCCTCAGTCCCTCGCCTTACATTTCCTTAAACACATTATACCAATGTGTACTTCATGAAAAGGTTCTTATATAAACGTAACATTGGGACAAGCAAAACCACATTGTCTGGCTCTAAGTACAATAAAAGAGAAGTAGAGTTTTCCCAAATGAAAAAAGAGGAAAACAAAAACCTTACAAAGCATTATAATTGTCAGAGCAAGAAATAAGAGGCACTCTGACATTTTTTCAACAGTGCAGTCATGCATTATTTATCTGGTGAGTTTATATCAGATCGCAGATACTGAGGGTGAGCAGAGCAGCCATTTTACATCCCGGTCCCTTCCCTGTGTTTTATGATAAATGTTCTCAAAGTGCTCTGCATTTTACCCAGAGTGCACATAAACTACAGGCTAGCTAAAGCCATAACTCTCCTACACCCACTCTCACGATTGCAAGCACCACTCCACAGATTCTTATTCAGAGTCCCAAAACGTCTTCATAGTTAGATTCAGTCTTCTGCCTTTTTCTTCCTTTTAAAAAGAATCCACATCATAACTGGATTGTTAACCTCACCAGGGGTAATAATACTACTGACATCATACTGTCTCCTTTTCCTTCAAGTGAGACAAATTAATAAATTAATATGACAACCAATTACATAGACTTTGCTCCATTTTCTAATGTTAGAAACACATAGGACATTAATTCCTTACATATTGTGTGTCAGAAAGAGTGCATATTATATGGAGTTGGGACATGCTTCAGTTTCTTGTCCTCCTTCCCATTGCAGCAATTTGTGTAGGACGAGAGTGTTGTGTACCAAGCTTGTTCAGACGACGGTATATTGCTGCATTAGCTGCTTTTATGCTCCTATATGACATAACAAGGAGTGTCCACAATATCTGCAGAGCCTCTTTAATGTAGTTGAAACATGTTCAGAGAATCTGGCCTCTTCTTTTTTTTAACCTTTGGTCAGAGGTTGTTTATGAGTGACTGCTGATTAGATATTTTTCAAGAACTGTGCAAAACCTTCAGCCTGTAAAGAATCTAAGAACCCCAAATGGCTCCATGTTACACTTTGAGAATATATGTGTTGTATCTTAGTTAACTCCACAATTAATTTTTTGTGCAGGTATAACCCCATAATATGCAGTGGCTGTAAGTTGTGTCATGCGATGGAATCTTGAATCTTTGCTGAACCCTCTGTAGGGGATTCCAGAAGTAACCTGTACTAAACTGCCTGAAGACTTTGCTCAGGTTATTGATGAATGCCACTTAGAAGTTTGAAGAACTGTTTAAAAGGTGATGATAAGTTAAAGTTTTATTCAGCCTTAGGTTTATTTTAATCTTTCAGTCGGAGTAGATCCCCCAAAAAATTAGGTTTTGCTACCTTTTTTTTTTTTTTTTTAAAGAAAAAAATGCATCTCTCTCTCTCTCTCTCTCTGTCTCTCTGTCTCTGTCTCACTGTCTCTGTCTCTCTCTCAAACACACACATGCACACATTAAAATGATGCATTTAATAAATAAGAGAGGCTTAAAATGCATCATCAATCATTGGTCACAGTGGACATTGCACATGGGCATTGTGACCTATATGAGGGGTGTGGTACTGAGAGAGGCTAAGGGTCTGCTCTCACTATTATCTTGTATGGATGTAGGGTCAGAGTTCCCTTGACCTGCAGCTGCAAAATGATCACATCAAACTGGTGTCTAGAGGATCATCGACTATTCCATAAACCTGCACTTAAACCAATTAAGACCAAACCTTGATTAAGGTTTGTTGTCTCTCTCTTTTAATGAGAGCGTGAGAGAGAGAGAGAGAGAGAGAGAGAGAGAGAGAGAGAGAGAGAGAGAGAGAGAGAATTGAGTTGGAAAAAAAAGCAATCTTTTATTAACTTCCCCAGCTTCCACATCCATGCAGTGACCAGTGCATAAATCATAATAAGCTGCAATTAACTCTTACTATGTATATCCATGGACAGAAAATAAAAACAAAGAAAACGCAAACAATAGACGGGAAATTTAAACAATAGCAAGCGTGTGATAAAGAGCCATCTGGAAACAGTATACGGTACATAACAACCCCAGTGCTCCACGTGAATGTAACCTCAACATGTTTTCCACCAGTCTACCACCTATACAGGATTTCCTGTGTGGCTTACAGGACGGAGAGCCACACAGATCTTGATGCATTTTGTCTTGTGATTAATTTGACTCGGCCTAAACAATAGCCACTCTCATTAACTATTTGCTCTTTATTATATGAATGCTTCTGTTCATTTTTGTAATGTTTTATGTTTTTAAAATACATCCATCTGTGTGATGTAAGCTGTTGTGGAGGGAGTTGGAAGGAAGTTAGGAGTGGTTACTCAAATATCATAGATGAGCTTGAGACGCAGAGTGTTTGCACTAGGTTTTAGGTCTAGCTTAGTTATGTACAGATTTTTTTTTTTTTTTTTTGTAGATAAATCAAATACTGAAATCAATAGCTCTTCAATCTAGTTTTCATCTTCACTCCAACATTATCTGAACCATTTGGTAAAAACTTATCTTTCTTGAAAAGTGCAACAAAAGTAGTATGAGGCTAGAGGCTGTCACATGGAAAAGGTACACAGTAAGGCATATGGATAATGCTCTACGGTGTTTGACCAATATAGAGTCAGAAACTGGAGCCTTCTGTCATGTATAGCTTGTTCTGTCTGGGCATGTTTGCTCAGCTGGAAGTAATGTTTGCCCACAGGATGACTTGGTAAGAGTGTTTCTCATCTGCATACATGTTTGACAGGCGACTTTGAAGGGATTGTTTTGGCAGAACTGTGTGGGAAATTTTAATGGGGGATGAAAGAGTAATTTCTGTCCAAACATTGGAGCCTAAGAAGAAGGCACCTCCTCTCTCTTCTACGTCACTGTTCTGCCGTGCACGTTAACAGATTTTTAGCTTTCGACAAATGCAATTTATGTGCAAAGAGGATAGACATTTTTTAAGGAATAGACTGTTTTCAAGAAGTAAAACTAATTGACGATACTTTTCATCTGTTGCCCAGTATTTCAATTTTATTGATTCACGTGGCAAAATATTTTTTAGGGTCTTGATTGACAACAGTTTGTTTTAGAATGGATCAGGTAAAACAAATCACAGATGAAGACTACCCTTAATGGCAAACCTTATTTTTTAAAAGGATGTCTGCAGGTTTGGAACAGAGAATGAAATCTGAACTGAAATAGGTTCAGTGAAACTGTGTGTATTCCTTTTTCATTGTAAGTGAACAGGATGGTCTGAGTGGCCACCGTGACTTTCCATGGATGCAGTTACACTGTAATTTTTAGGGATTAGTGGCAGAGCCGAATTCAGACAGGGATATCCTGGCAGTGAGTGTTGCTGTGCGACAACCGAGCAGCTGTTAAAAAAGCAGTTGAAGTGAACTTCAAATTAGCTGTTGTGCGAGAGGAAAAAGACAGCCATCTGGTCACTTTGACAGCACCAATCGCCTTCATCGCAGGGCACTCTTCTACATTGGAGAATGGACAGAAGGACATGCGGGTAGAGCTTGTGGATGTGCTAATGATAGATGTTGGTTGCACTGACGTCACATGGTCACACGCCTGGAATTCTGTCTGGGTCAGCTCTTACCGCCATTTCCTGGTGGTTTGTGGATGGCAAGTCAACATCATGAGGGGATCCAGAGGCTGTTGGTCCTCTTGGCGGAAGGCCCAGCGTACTGTTCTCTGCCTTGGTTCTCTACTGAACCTCTGGGAGCATCTCAACTGTACTGGCCCCAGGCTACCCCTAGGCACCTCTGTACTGGAGCCAAAGCCCTGGGTCTCAGTTATAGTCAACAACTGAATGTACTGTGCAGACATCTCCATCCTACAAACCCCCCACCTTCTTGTTTGCCCTTGTTAATACATCTGTCTGCCTGCCTTTCTTTCCTCTTCCTGGTAGTCAGACTTTCATATTGAGTCTTTATTTCAGAATTTCACAGTATCCTCTGAGATAAGAAACTCTGCCTGCCTGTCTCATGAAAATCACCCAGTTTGCCAAGAGTGGTGGAGCACTGGAAATCTAATGTGTTGCTTTTTGTTTTAGGGAGACAGATTGAGGGAAGTATGTGGGGGAAGAAAAGTGATGAGCAAATGAGGGATTAAGGGAGAGAAAGGGCAGAGGTTGAAGGACTGGAATACTTGTTTTTACCTCCTGCCCTGAATTTGTGGTCTATGGAGAGTTGGGCTGGACGAATATACCATTATGTTTTACCATCTGTCCGTTTAGAGATGTACAAGTCACCCTGAATTTAAAGGGAAGCATTTTAATTGGTACTTGGATGATACATCACTCGGGACCCAAATAGATTTTGCATAATGACCAATACTTAAATCCCAAATGCAGGTCCCTCTAGATAGGCCATACGTGACCTTTTCTAGTACACATATTACCCAAAGAGGTTGGTCCTCTAACCTTGCAGACCTTTAGAACCCTTCTCTACACCGGAGAGGTCAGAAAATGTAACCTGCAGGCAATTCATTCTGAAGAGTTCTAAAAAAAATATGATTGATTATTACATTTTTAATGAGCAGGTGAGAAATTTCCAGCATGTGTCAGTGACACTTTATGCATGTTTAATTAACACAATGAGGTGGGTCAGTGTAATGGTGAATTTCTGAGGCTCACATTCTTAAAAAAACACACACACAAAGAGATTAGCAAAATGTACACAAGCCCAAGAATAATCTCAGTCTTTCTGCATTCACTCCCAAATATCCTTGCTCTATGTCTCCTTCGTCTATCCGTGCCCTCTCTGTATGCCCTCTCTATATGCCCTCTCCTGGGGCCTGAGGGAGCCTTTTGATATGCCCCCTCTCTCTTGGCAAGGTTGTATTTCTTCATTAGGCCCTCTGGGGGCTGCCAGAGTCCCAGAGGATGTCAGAGTACATTAATTCTCATCAGGACATGGGTCCTCTCAGGTGTGAATGGCAGGCAGCAGCTGTCGACAGGGCTCTCTCAATCCTACCGCAACTCATATATCACCCACTGCATGCACACACAGATGCATGTATGCATGCATGCACACACACATAGCTAACAGAGTATGTAAAATGAAAAGCTAGACACACATCCAAGTATGCTGTTGAAAGAATCATCACACACAAAGGAAGATTTACACTGAAATCACTGGTATATGAACATATCTCAATTTAGTACCTGACCCGTGATAATTACAAAAGCAGCCATATATCTTAAAGTCTTTAGGGGGACAGAATGCCGTCTCTGCTTAATTTTCCATGTGAGTAAATTTGCTGGGTGCATTTGAAGAGCCTTTGTGATTGCCTCATAGCCTCTCCACTGAGCGCCCTAACCACCATAGGGATAGATCACATAATCTCTGTCTCGCTTTCTCTTTCTCTGTCCATCTCCTCCTCTGTTTTTCTCTTGCATTGCATGACATAGCCTTGCATGTGTCTTACCAAGATATTTTCTCAAGTAATTACATAAAGTAATTCCTCCCAGTGCGGTTGTTATGGCTCCCAGCAGACGTGTATACAAATTACTCATATTTGCTCTGTGGTCAAAGCCGTGAGCTGTCCCACAAGACTCTGGGGTTGACATTATGAAGGTCTGCCTATTAAAGCCATTTGTTAAGGTCTTCACTCCTGGGAAGAGGCAGCTCTGCAGGACACTAAATGAAAGGGGTTAGCCTTAGAAGTGAGTTGTTAATTACTTCAGTTTGTTATAGAAGGCTCCACATTGAGTTTGGACTCGACAGCCAAACCTATAATCCTCATGTAAACCCAGACAGTGCTCCAAAGCAGTGGAAATTACTCCTTCTGCTTAGTGCAGTTTGTACATGTTAAAAGATATGATGGGGTAAATCTACGGGGTTTTTAGGCCTGTTCAGGATGAATCCTCTTTCCTATTATTATTTTGTCATCCTGTGATTATTTTGTCATCACAAGGGCCATTTTTTCCAATGTCTTTGGTTGTTCCATGAATTGGTTATCTGTACATTTCATTACTGGATTCAGTGTTACTGTATCACTGTGGGCTGTAGCACTGTCTCGCTTTCTCACTTCCAAGACTCCCTCCCTTTAGTTTCTTAGCACTCTTTATTCAGTAATTGTCTATAATTAGGGAATGGCTGGATTGGAATAAGGATTTATCCAGCTGAGCCTGAAGGACTCAGAAGTAACATGTTCTGGTTTCACAGCTAGATGTTTGTATTGAACACACACATATTTGTATTTGTCATATGGCTACGACGGCTCCAGCCAAGGTAAATCCTTGCAGAAAATCCACATGAAATGTCTTACTCTCTGATGGCCCCATGTCCTTTTTTCCAGGCGGCTTTGGTGGGGCTGTGACCCTTTCTTCCTCACTCTTGCATTCTCAGTTGCCCACGGAACTCTGTGCCTCCTAAATTTCTGACAGGGACTTTGTTTTGCCAGTGGTCTGGAGAATGGTAAGAGGAGAGTCTCTGGCCAGATGCAACCACTCCCTTACAGAGTTATGCATTAAGGAGCTCTAGTATGTGGCTATTCAATGTACCGCGTTCATGTGAGGAAAAGTCTCTCTCGTCAGAATTTGCTAAATGATATATGTTTTGCCAAAATGAACTGAGCATCCGAGAGAGGCATTGTTGTGCTGTTCACTCTGCTTACCTGCTCCTTGATGTTGAACACAGTGCTGGAGCAGGATGACAGAGGATTGAAGGCATAAAGACACAGTAGGAGTGAGGACACTAGCCTCATTCATCGAAACAGCCCTGGTTTGGGCAGCTTGTAATTCCTCTGAAGCTCTTGTGTTGACGGTGGCTTGGCAAACCTTTCATTCCCTAGACAGAGGGAGGGAAAGGATGGTTTAGGGAGGAGAGCAGGAACGAAAGAGGAGCGCTGTCTCACTCAAGGTCACTCTTCAAATCAAGCAAACCATACATGGAAGCCAAGTGAGGGTGTACTGGCTCAGAGCACCCAATCACACTGGGGCCCAGCTAACACACCCCATCACTCTCTCCACTGCACCCACCAGGGGAGCCTGGCTTTGGGTTACAAATGAGCAATTACCACGGTCTGAGTTATGCTCTTTTCACCCCTTTCCATTTAACTTTGTTTATCTTGTATCATGGTTTGCTTTATGATTGAACTGCATTTTCCAGTCAAAAACAATTTGTTACTCAATGCAGTCGTGATATGAAGGAGAAGCGAACAGCTCTTTTTATGGGTTTCTTGTAGCTACAGTCAAATATGTCATGTATTTTGCCAAACCTGAAAAAAAAAACCAGTGTCTTTCTTGACTATTTGATTTATGAAACATGGTGCGTCAGAGCTCAGTGCTGTGAGGCCACACCTTAGCCTTCATCATTCCCAGCTGTCAGTGAACCTGCACTGGGCAGTCCAGCCGCCTCATGCATTTCATCTGTTCACTGGAGCTCAGCATTCTGCATTTAGACTCAGGAAAAGGAAAATCAAAGTGGCCAAATTAGCCATCTACATGCCCACACTTTAAATAGTTGTATAATTGTTTGAGCGTGTGGCACCATGATTATATTTCAAGTGGTTAAAATTCCAGTTTACTCGTTGCATGTTCCTGTTTGTTTTTCAGTACACACTAAGTCACTTTATGCTGCGTAAGGAATGAAAATAGTGTTACGATTTTGTTATTTAACAGAATCTAGTCTGTGGCAAAGGCCTTGAAGTAGGGAAACCATTATACTGGCTGGAACAGAAATATGTTTGATTACATACAGCCTCTCTGGTTCCACTGGCCATCTTACTACTAACAGATGTATGGTATAGTAAAGCGCTTTCTCACCTGCAGATTATTTTAAAGACTAATTGCCTTCTAATTGTATTACTCGCACCAGTGTAAGTGAAGAATTGAGTTTTGGGAAGTCTCTTAGTGCTGCAGCTGGGTGATCCTCACCTTCTCCTTGTTACTTTAGTGCAGTGTCAGTAGTGCTTTGGACCATGGCCCAGACACCAATGCAATGTGACAGGGTAGTCCCATTAAGGTTTCCTAATCAAGTCTCCTCTCCTCCTCCCTTCCTATCCCCCTTTTTTCTGCCTTCACAGAGAACCAGTGTTTTGGCAGAGAGCTCTGTGCTAAGGATTCAAGGCTGTGTTTGTGTTGGATGTGGGCCAATAGCCTCTTCTATCTGCCCTCCTTTCCCATATGGGATGGTTGCGCAAAGCAACTAAATCAGGGGCAGTCATTACCTTGCCTCAAAGAGACTTCTCCATCTTTCCATCACTTCATCGTCAGCTGTCAGAGATAGACATATTGTAGATATGCAAGAAAAGCAAGAACATTAAACATATTAAGAGTTATGAAGAATATTTAAGGCTCATACTCATTATACTCATTGTTTAAAAAGGATCACATTGGTTTAAACTGATATTGACCAGGATTTTGTGTACACACACATCCTAAAGTCATTGTTGGCTGCTACAGGATAGCACTGTTTACTTCTGAAAATTAGATGTGGACAGCTCACAATACACTGTATTGATACTTAAAATGAGGATAAAAGACAAATGCGCTGCTGATTATGCACCAGAGTTACATAAATAAACAAATATGCACATACAGTTTAACTGTAAAGTGGTGGTCTGAAATGGTGTTTTCATTATTTGTATTCTTTTTTAATTATTGTTGGTTGTGTCATCTAATTTTTACCATTTTTTATGTTCAAAATAAATAGGGATTAAAATAATTTGCAATGATCCTGGAAAACTGCTTATGAATCCAAAAGATTCATGAACTAAACAATCCAGTCATTGCTTACAAGGTTTATAGGTTTATAGTATAGCTCACATCAGAGCTTCTGGTTCGAGTCATTATCCAGCCTTTGCCTGTAGTTTCAGCCATGGTCCAGGCTCAGAACTGCAGTCTGTGGTTGAGGCCCTGCTGCTACATGGTTATCTCATAACTCTGGGCATTGAAGCATGAACACCAGCCACTTCCAACTCTCTTAAAGAACTCATTAAGTAGGCCTCATATTTTTTCAGCTGCCAGCTGCATCATGGTGGCTGTGGACTGGGATGAAGAGGCCTGTGTGTCCACACCAGGCAAAGGTGGAAACTACAAGGTTACAACAAGGAAACTACCCGGTTGGGGGGAAAGAATTGCTCGAGGAAAGAGGCCTGGCTAGCTCTAGCTACAGTAGAAAGTAGTGACAGTGCAGAGCCTTTCTATCAAAACATTCATTTTGCATCTACAAAGCTATAATTTCTAGTGTGGTTATTTAGTTTATCACAGTGTCGAAATCCCAAAAGCACTGCTTAGGGTGTCAGAATAAGGATAAATGAGCAATACGAAGCATCTATCCAAACAAAGGGTCTTGATCTGAAATGGTTTTGTCAAAATTACATAGATTTTTGTGTTAGCTGCACCTCAACAATAGGTTGAGTGGGGGGGGGGGGGGGGGGTAATGACCAGTAGATAACAAAAGACTCTTTATTGATGGATGACTTGAACAACCATTTCATGTTCTCTTTGTTTCCAAATTAAGAGCAGTGCAGCCCTCGTCTGTGACTCTCTAATCGCCCAGCACTTTGTGAAAAACAGATCCACTGACGAACAAGTTGAGAAAAATGTCAAAATGTTGTGACCAACCAAGCTAAGCTACCAATTGACTTTCTCTGAACATTTTTATCTCATTCATTTCACTGGTTGCTTTTACTATGGGACACCTACAGGATGTGTTGACTGTAAATTAAAAAGCATATGAATGTTTTCTAATATTTTTTATGTTATTTTATAGTTTGAATTAATTTTATATAATAAATACACTGACACATTGTTGCTTTCCTAAAGAAAAACATGTCCCCCATCAAGAAGTAAAATTAGCAAGTTGATGACTTCAACACAAATTCTACAATTTTATTTTGAAATAGTGATACTTTTGTGGATTTATTTTGATAGGACACAACAAGATTGTAATTTTGAATATTTTGTCGTGAAAAATGTGAAGCCTGCAATGAGATGCATGTTTATAATTTACAGTGTCCTTATTCATACCACTGAACTAAAACAAAATAGCAAACATAAAACAAACAAAAAATAAATTAGGAAAGTTTAGTGATAACAATAAGTGCTTTGCAGTAATGGCGCAAAAATAATATTAAGTGTGACTGGTCCAACACATTACACTGTCTCCTGAGTAAGGGAACCCTTACAGTGTGTTGGGATATAGCTGTAGCATAGAGTACCCTGCTGTACTCTGTGCCTCCCCACATTTTAACCAGGCATCCCAGGCAGAGTGCAATTGATTCTGGCAGTGGATGGAATAAAGATTGATTGAATCAGAATGGAAAGGACCTCGCTGGAGGATCGACCATGCAGTAACCCTTCAGCTGTGGACGCCTTTGCCAAGAAAGTACTCACAGTTATTCTAGCGTAAGGGGCAATGCGATTACAGCCCACAGCTTCCACACACAGAACACTGGGGGTGGAGAATGTGTCCTATGGAGAAATTACACATGTGACCACTAGACTGTGGTTTTACTGTTAATTAGAAGATTGTCTAATATCTACCTCACTGTGGTCTGGAATGATGAGGGAATGGAAACAGGCGCAAAGCGATGAGATGTATTGGATTTAACGTACGGTAATAACAGACTCTGAGGAAATACTCAATATATGTGGTCTGGTCATTTCTTTCTGTATGGTGTCTGTTTAATGTAAACCTGCTCTCATTGAATCGATGTTAAACAGGTTTTGGCTCTTACTGTTGGTGTAGTGAAACAGTGAGACTGGCCCAAGGAGGAAAGTGTTACTTGTCCAATATACGGCCAGCTTTTATTTAAATGCTGCTAAGAAGAAGCTGGAGTTTGAGTCAGTTTCATTCAAACATTTTGCAAGCTGTACCTCAGGGGAATTCACCTGTTAACAAGTGTGCTTGTTAAAAGCTTGACACTGTTACATTTCTACAATTATCGGACTACAGTTTAACTGCCATATCAATTGTGTTGCCTTCACAAACTTTACCTCAACATAAACATCATCAGGGAGGTCCCTGTCATCTCTCTATTTGCCAAGTGCATGATGTGCCATTATGAGTGTGTGTTTACAGCATGCTTGCCTTTCTACCCAGGGACCTCGTCTAACACCTGTCAGATAGCAGCCTCACCAGAGACAATCAAAAGAGCGGCGCGTGGCATGTTTGATGTGTACTCAGGCATAATGTGCTGTGAAAACATCCCTATTCTCTGCCAATGCTAAGTCTTGCTCTGCCTGGCACTGGTCCCTCTCCACTCGTGTGCCTGCAAGGCTCGGGTTTATCTCTGTTTTATACGTCTTTATGCTCACACACAGAAACGATACTGTGAACAGATGAACAGGCCTAGAGCTACTAAACAGATCCATCTGTTGCATATACACTGCGACTTCTCTGTTTTGTGTTTGGGACTTATACAAGTCTATCATCTTGCTGTATTTGTCATCGACCTATCAGTTACACTTTTGTGTGTGTGTGTGTGTGTGTGTGTGTACGTACACACATACATAAACTGAATTGTAGGAACTGAAATTATTATAATGAAATGCCCTTCCTAAGCTTTAGTAATGAGTACTGTAGTGCAGGATAACACCCACCTTACCCACCTTTCAAAATCAGTACTAGTGTCTGCGCACATTCTTTGGGAAGCACACATTTTATTTTCTGAATATCTTATCCTGACCTTTTGAATCATAGAGTCCTGTGTTGTGTTAGGCAAGAATAAAATTGAGCAAACCCTCCTTAGCTTTCCTTGAAGCCAGCAAAAGCATTGGCTGATGCCAGTTCTGTTGGAAAGATCAGAAATCAGACCGTGATCTTCAGACATAATGGACATCCAACAGTAAAATCTGCTGAAGAGCACATCAACTAATATGTTTCATTAAGGACTGTGGAGACACTACCACAATTAACATCTGTTACACACTGATAAAGTGATCTGAAACCATATCATTATATCTCCTTTTCATAGTATGAACCAGATATGCCAAACCTATGTTATTCTCCAAAGCCCTCTGCATAGCATCCTGCAAATAACCCATTTTCAGCTTTTTGCACCTTTGGCTTTGTAGTGAACTCCATATATCAAACAAACAAAGATCATATATGTAATTTGCAAAATCTCTGCAACATAACTCTGATGCTGTCTTTTTTTTGTCTTACAAAAGGTCTATTTACTCACCCTTTTATCTACCATTACAGACATTTTAAAGCAGCCTTTGAAAAGAGACTGTGTCGAATGCCAATGGAAAATGAGTAAACTTATAAAGGAAAAGCAGGGCTCTATGTGCTGCATCTGTCATTCAGAATATTTACCTGGCAGCACTGACTGTGTTAGAAACGGCACTTGCCCAGTGCTGAGGTCCTTGAGTAAGAAGCGGAGCTATTCCCAGTGCTCCTTTTCATGATCCTCCGACTCTCCACCTGTCTTCTGCTCTATTTGTTACTTGAAATCATTCTCTGCTCTAAGAAGCCTTCCACGTTCTTGTGTATTTCACACAGGTTTTACTCTGCGTACACTGAGCCCTCTAGACATGACGACCTCTGCACTTGTAGAGTGAGTCCATTCACCCATGTAGGTATGTGGCATCCTTGTTTGTGGTGAACATCATGGTGCTATTCGGTGTGTCCTTGTTTTCAGAGGTTTCAGGCAATACCCTTATTTTACCTTCTGAGCAGAATAGTGGAGCAGATTCATTTTGTTGTGTTTGTTGCTACTAACCTGCTTACTATTCATGAGTTCACCCATTGTAGAGGTCCTGCAGGTTTGGCTGTCAATGACCCACTTCAAATGCTACAAGAAGAGGCTCCAACACATCGTATAGTGAGGGTTCCCACTTCACAATGAGAATAACAAAGCCAGTGATTAACCCATTTCTGAGTTGAAGTAAACATTTGAGCACAAAAATCTGCTCTGACCCTCCTGGGAAGGTAGGAGCTTGGCCTTCTTTCCTGAAACAGAAGGCATTAATAGTTCTTACAGGGACAAATCCAAGCTGTGCTGTCACCTCCTCAAGACCCCTGTTTTGTGTGACTTCCTACTTTCTCATCAGCCCTTACCATTCACTGATTATTTGACATGACTCTTGATAAGATAAGACTTTATTGATTCCACATCATTGAAATGAAGTTGTTACAGCCAGCAAGTATTACAGAAGGAAACAGTGACATAGAAGGGTCAAGATAAAATAGTGTACAGGAGAAAGTATACAGGACTATAGAATAAAAAATATACAACTATGTATATGTACATTATCTACAGATTATAAAAATACTAAATGCCATAAATATACTACTGCCCATAAGAATACTATTGCCAATAAAAATGTGTCCATTGGTAAAGATTTGGCAACACTGTTACTACCTCTGGAGCTCTCCCTTAAGCCATATTCACTGTCTCACACAGTATATGCACTGCTACCCTGCTACACAGCAAGCAATGTTGATATCATTGCACCAAGTGTAGCTGCTTTGTACTATTTCCACTATTTCATTGGTATTACAGATATGTCCAAATATGCGAAACAGTCATTACTAATGAAAAACTAAGTTTTCAGTAAGTGTATATATATGTATGTAAAAATGCATACATGGGGGTAGAGATTTTGGCCATATTATCCATCCATAGATGCAGTGTTTTGCAGTGTACCGGTGTGCTTCATAATATGACATGAGAGCTGTAGTATGTCCACAGTTCATTGGTTTGAATTCTGTTGAATTCTTGTGTTACATCAGACTGGTACCTGCACCTTGCAGCGCACCAAAACCAGCTCTGTCAAACCCTTTTTGGATGTCCACAAGCACAAGTGGATAGGGGAAGTTACTCAAACTGATTCCGTGTATGATTGACAGTGATTCTGGCCAGTGACATCAGTGGGGTACAGCTGCCTTTTATTTCATGTACCACTTACCAGCTGCTTAGGTCCAGTTCTTTAACTTTTCATCTTTATCTTTTATCTTTTTTCTCAAAAGCTAGTCTTCCAGAACTTCATATTAAAATGAACATAAATGCAACATTTAGCTATTTAGCGCATAAAGGCACATACAGACCCTAATACAGTATATGTACTGTAAAACCTATATATACACAGAAGAAGAAAACTTGCAAAAGTAAGAGGTGAGATTTTTGGAACATAGTGGAGTGATACATCGGCACAGAAGAACATATGCTGGTTTAGTGATGGATTAGGGTTCTGACAGAATCTTTTATTTTAGTTCACTCCTAAAGATTTGCTCTTCTGTCTGTCTTGACTGAATTTCTCTGTTCTTCTGTCCATTCCCTGAGGGGTTCTTTTGAGCTCAGTTTGGCCAGGTCTTCCCATCACTTAAGCAGAAGATTGCATAACCTGGCCTTGGAGGCTATGGAGCTTGTCTCCTCGCCCAGAGCAGAACCTGGAATTGTGCGTGTGTGTAAATTTCACATATACTATTTTCATTTTTCTAACTCTCCCTCTTCAACTCTCTCTTTCATTCTCCTCTTTCCCAATTTTATACTGACCCCGGTGCTAGGTTGAGGTTCTGTTTGCCCAGCTGCATGGCTTATTTACCTGGGGTATAAGAAAGTCCCATCAGACCTTTCGTAAAACACAGAACAAAATGTAATCTGAAAAGGAAGGAGAGACCAGGGTGAGGGTAAATCCATGGTCTGCCAGAGAAAGAGGAAACTGAAGGTACTGGACCGCTCCCAGGACAGCACTGTTAAACCTTTGGGGCAAGGCCAATGAAAGCAGCATATTAGGAATCTGAGATGTGGTCCCACACACTTCATGTCTCTTTCCTCTCACCAATGCCAGTACACTCTGCATTTCTCTCTCTCTCCTTCCATAATATACACCCAGTACACATGTCCCCCAATGCTTTTCTCTTCTTATTGTCTGGATTTAGCAGGAAAAATGTACTGACTCATGGAAAGGACTTCCTTGCCCTTGGGCTTGTGGTGCGGTTGAGCAGAGGGAAGTTCTCAGGTTCAGACCCAGATGGCACCTGTGGCTGTGTGGGATCCCATTGCTCTCTTGTTCCCCTCCAGAGGTTAGGGCTGGAGATTCCCTTGCCAGTGCTCAGTCAGCACCACAAAAGTTCAACAACCATATCTGGTTGGATACCAGGCCTTAGTCACAAACTGATGGCAAAGCTCAGCCCTTAGATGTTGTGCATATACATTGACCAATTGCTGTTGTATCACCCTCAATCCATTTTACGCTGAACGGCTGAATATCTCACGTGCATGCCAGTAAAGTGAAGGAAATTTTGGCAATTGCACTTAAAAATGTGCTTTTGTTAATTAAGAGATAGAAATAACTGCATTTAAGATTCCTTCAAAGATAACTTAAAGAACTGTCCCAAGACACCAACAATGCAGAAAGAGGGTTGATAAATAAACTTCAATTTAAATGGGATTCTCTCTGAATTTACACGCTAACTTCAGTGTTTTGTCTTGGTTATGTATTTGATATTATTTCCTTGGAGTCTCTTTAATAAAGTGCATGCATTTCTTTAAACCTTCTTTATGGTGGGGTATTAAAAGCACAGAGCTGTGTTCTAATCCAGCTGGGGTATTGCCCCAGACGCCAAGTGTCTTTATAGAGCAGTGACATTAGCTTGTTTATTGGTTGCAGGGGCGTAAAGATGCTATTGTTTTAATTGCTTGTACATGCTCCTGGGATCCATGGAAATTACAGAGAATGCAGATGCCAGCATATTGGAAATGGGATAACAAAACGAAACTAAAGAAAGCCAAAATATACATTAGTTATATTTGATTTGTTTTGCACTCACTTGACAAAATTGCTTACAGTGATTGTATATCCTTAATGCATTCAAGAAAGGCATGGTAGCCAGGCGAGTCAAGCATAGTACTTCATAACACATCACACACCTTACAAAAAGCAGCATAATTGTGTAGTGTGTCTCTTTCAGTCAGTCAGTCATGTGGCACATGCACGCGCCTCCACTTTGATGGTCAAATATTCCTGATCCTCCTACAAGCTTGATAGATGGAGAGCAGAAAGAAAAGGCAGCAGAAAAGCAGCACTGATATTTCTAACACAGAAATAACCATTGATTAAAATTGTTTCTGAGTGGCCTTGGTTTACCTGGTTGAAATGTAAGTGGAACGTTTCCCTCCTGCATTAGGCTTGCCATACACACCATCTCACAGATTCACACCCAAACAGACCCGACAATCATACTTTTGTGTGTGCATACACAAACACGTGGACATTTTGTTCAATGGCATCTTGCTCTATCCTCATCTCATTCCTTGTCTGCTGCCTTTGGCACTCAGCTACCTTTTTACATATGCACGTGCTGAACTTTTGACCAAAGCCCACTGGTGTGACATTAGCCAAGAGAGTGGTGGGGAGGGGGAGAGGGAGCCAGCAGCTTTAACAAGTTCCTGAGAGCTTTGGGCCTCATCTTGCGTGCCAGTGGGGTAATTTCGCAATGTTGCTGAGGGGCTGTTTAGTGCTTTGAATGTGACTCAGTCCCTGCTCCCTTTCTCATCAAACTCCTTCCCCAGCTCCCCACCATCCCTCTACCTCTGGCTGTCTTGCATTTCCCCTTTCTCAGGCAGCTGGCATTGGGAATGTAAGCCATCTCCCAGGTCTTGAAAGATGTCTCCCTACTCTGTTAATAAGGGTCCCACTTCACCCGTTCACCATAGGGACGGACATTTAATGAAGTGCCTAACAAGTGGCTTCATAGACTTACATTGACTGTCTTCGAGCTGCTCCCCCCTCGCCTTCCTCGCCCATCTCCTGCTTCCCTCTATCCTCAGAGGAAGAGCCTCTGTGCAGAGCCTGCCAGTGTGGATGAGGATTTCCCCAGCAAAGCATTGCTAGGCAAGAAGTGGTAAGGGAGGAGCGAAGGGACTTTCACTTGTGTAGCAGGGAGACATGGTGGCAGTGTTACTGTGACAGCCATGCGGTACCGTGGTCGCCAGGGCGGAACACAGTGGGCAGAGGTCCCACACACTAGGCCCCCTCAGTCGCCTCCAGAGCAAATGAGCTGCCAGGCCAGACTAATGGAGTCCTAATTGGTGATTAGGAGAGAGGGAAAGGTGAGGGAGTGTCTGCTGGCAGTCTGCTGTTAGCAGGATGAAGCAGCAGGCTGCTGTATTCACCGTTTCGGTGAAACAAAACAGCATTTACTGTTTTTATGCAGATGCGCCACTGTTTACTGCACTAACTGCATCCCATAAACAGATGATGAAAAAGACAGCTGTAAACTGTAGTGATATAAACACATTAATAAGTAATTACAATTTTTGTTTTGAAGCAAGGTGTAATTTATTTTCCTCCTCAACAGTTTTTGTGTAGCTTGTGTGATGTGATGTGAGTGTTGTCATGTATTTTAGTTATGTTCAACAAATGAGGTTGGAGCCAGACCAAGAACTTTAGAGGGGCATCCATCAATCACACCTTATCATAAGAGACAGAGGTTTGGTGAGCACTGCGTGACTGCATCTGGGAAAAAAATGGGCACTTTAGCCCTGATGTCTTATCATCAACCTCTATATAAATATGAAGAAGGGGCCCTTAGGTGTGGATAGTGTTACACACTTACTTTATATGGTGAAATGAAGAGGAAAGGGGAAGTAACATCCTGACAGAATATCAACTACTGAAACAGGACCCTTTCCCTACTTTGTGAATGACACGATGGGCTGAGAGTTGTATGGGGCGCTTTTGTGAATGAACGAGGCCCCAGGCTGATACTGATTTGGTAGATAGGGTGACGTCTGCTGGGATCCAGGGCCTGGTGGGCTAAGGAGGACAAGGACTGTGATGACTGCCTGTCTGCTTCCTGCTACTAATCCACCACATTAGCTGTGTGTGTTACCCTATTTATAGCCAGGCCAGGATGTGAATAGACTGTCTAGTTTCACTTTTCATACAGACGGTAATTTTAGTCTTCTTTTGCTCCACATCTCCTCCCTCTCCTTCACTGAGAGTGTCGATGGGATGTAGGATAGAGCACTCAAAATTGTCCCTCAGTGGTGTGTTGCCTGGATAGAGTTATTTTGATTGCTTTTTATAGAAGAGATACTGTATCTAACTGATGCTTAACTTTTATTTGAATAATGGTTTGCTATGGTACAAATGTGTCTGTACACACACAGTACACTGAATGACTAGATAGATAGATAGATACATACATACTTTATTCATCCCCAAGGGAAATTCACAAGAAAAAACAGAAACCCTTTTACAATCTTATGGATTTCATTTTCCTGTACTGTAACTGTAACTGTAAAATATTAGAAACACCTTTCAATATCATGTACTCCATCAAAACGTAAATACAATAGAGTCAACACACAATGTCGTCATATAAACAAAAACTGAACATTGTAAATATTTGTGCTGGTGTATTGCACTGCATTATCTAAGAATGGTGTTTCTGTTTTTCTGGTGACGACATGTGATTCGACACTCCATGCTCTCTGTCATTTTCTCTCTCATATACACACATTCATACTACACCCTAAAAAGTATAGGTGTGACAGAGGCCTTTTAAGTAATGTTACTGAGCACTTAACTGCCTCCAAACTGAGCTGTGACCTGTGATCTGTAAGACTACCACTGTGGCAATTATTCTGGTGATGCCAAATAGTGTGGCAGCTAATGGGTGTGCCCGTCTTCATTAACTGGCCAGGTATTTGTTGGACAGCTTTCATTTTATGCCCCTCCTTTCTGTTGACACAGCATCAACCTTTTTAAACACCTCTATCTTGTAACAACCCCTCTTGGTGCATCTGTGCCAGATTAATCAAAAATTTCTTAGGAACTTCAGGGGGGCTTATGTCCTCTAATCGTGTAGTTGTGGGAAAAGGTTATGGGTCCACACCTACAGCACTGAAGTTCAGCCAGAATACTCTTATTTTATTTTTGTGTTCCACTTGAAATGCAGGTGGAGAAGCAATGAGAAAACACTTTTACTCAGATGGGCATACAGGTATGAGAGCATACGGACAGCATGTTTGTATGTGTGTGTGCACAAACTCAAAAAGGCAGCAATCCCATTTGCTAATATTGACATGGGTGTCCCCATTCAATCTTGTTACAAGGATTATTGTCTATTGAGATCCCATTTCATTAGGCTAAAACACACACCTCAGGATACACACTGGTGGTGCTGCAGGGGCCTCGGTCTTTTAGCCTCTTCACTGGGCTGACTGGGAGGGGGAGTTCTGTAAGTGATTTTACTGAGGATCACTGTACTTCAAAGAATGTACCAGTCAATACATAACTTAAACTTAATATGTGGCTATAGGCATGAGGCATGATATGCCTTCTGAGAGAACACCAGAGGGTGAGGAGACTCCCGTTCATGCCTAGTGGGTGGAATAATGTGGTCAGATATCCTGCTAACTGCTCTATAGAAATGCCTGTTCTTGAATTATATCCAAAATGCATATGAGAAAGCAACCCACCACCCTCCCCATGGCCCCACTCCAGATTACGTATTGATTCTTGATATGAAAAGCTCATTACATAAACAGAAACAGCAACACAAAAAAGCCAGTGAACCTTTGCATAAATCCTTTAATTGAATTTCCAGTGCCCGTGGTTGGAGGTTCTCCTTTTAATTGAATCCATTGCTGGTGTTGTGATTTGCATGCACGGGAGTGGGTCCTGTCCCAGATAAAGTGCCATTGATCCTTATTAAACCTCACCTCTGGCTGCGCTGTGGACTAACAGGGAAAATTAAATGTGTTCATGGTGAATATACTTACTGGCCGCAAGGCAGGACAGTGAGAACCAGCACAAGAGAAGGGGAGAATGAAAGAGATAGGAGGAAAAGAAAATAGAATTATCATGACTGCTAAATTATCTTCGCTTTGGTCATTTTTATCAAGCAATTTTAGAGAAGGCATTCTGTGGAGCTATCCCTGGCAGCTTATAAATAGCAATGGACCTCTTGTTCATGTTTGGCAACTGATCAGATATTATACATACAGTAGTACCTCACAAAAACCAAAATCGGATCTAGTCAAGTCATGTTTGAATTGCAATTATATCCTGTCTCCCTTGGCGTCTTAATGAGTTTTGGGTTAAGGTCTCAACAGTATTTTTATCTAATTATTAGGGTTGTGAAAAACCACCTGTTGGCTCAGCAGCACATTGAGAAATGAAGAGAAGTATGTTATCTATCTTGGTTTGGCCAGTGATATCATGTGTGATCAATCTGCTGATTGCTTAGCATTGATCAGGGTTTTCTCTTGGTTTGTTGGGGGATATAAGTGACACTAAGCGTTCCTATTGGATTTCCTGTGGAGGAGGACACAATAGCAGGCAGGCTGCTTGTATCACACCTCATCAAACATGAACATGATTCTTCCTCTTTTTATTCCCTTAAAAATGTAAAGCAACATATCTTAAGAAAGAAAAAAAATAAATAAAAGAGGATGTGTTTATTGGCTCCAAAAAGGAATGAAAATCATTTATAAGCCTTCATCCACATGGAAGGAGTAGTCTGCCCCATAATGTTGGTTAGTTAGTAAATGTAATGTGATTCATTCTCATACTTAGACAAGAGGTGGGATTAGGCATCTCATCAGCATTTATTTGGCAGATAACTCAAAGTATATTATATAAGTACAACAGTCAGTGTACCACAGGGCATGTCTATCAAGTACATTTACATACAACAACAACAGACACACATACCAGCATAATATCGTCTGGCAAAAAACCCAAAGTATATTATATAAATACATCAGTAAGTGTACCACGGGGCATGTCTGTCAAGCACAGACATCAGCAACAGACACACATACTAACACGGCACGCAGGGTGGCTTTCCTGTAACAGCAAAGCCAGCTGAGCTTGCTTGTAGTGCGAAGTGTGGAGGCATTGCAAGAATACACAAAAAACAGTGTTACAAAAACAGTGTCCCACATCCAGCCTACTGTTCTGGTAATTGAATTGGCTTCAAATGAGATCAAATGTTGTCACAGTTGTTGCTGACTGTGGGGACCTTTCCATCACGTGTCCTTACGTCCTCGAATGGTTGGAGTAGATGAAGACTGGTGTTTGTGTTAATTCTTGCAGCCAACGACCGATAACTTGGCATGCGTTGCTCATAATGTGCTTTCCGTATCTTCATAGTTCGAGGGTTAGCATTATAACAAGGAAAATAGTAGTGAGTGGATGTAACTCCACTTCTATGAGTACGTGCATAGCCCTCTATCTGCATGTTATCATGGCCACGGTGAAGCACATTATTTTTAATGTGCTCAAACTTTTATCAGTAATGATGGTATTGCAAAATTCATATCATGACAGAGCGTGACACCAGTGGTGATGACGAAACTGGTATACCGCCCAGCCCTATTTCATGATCTAAATCTATTTTTCTCTCTGAATTACACACACAAGCAGATGTATGTGTGCACGTGCACCCACACACACATACACGCCAACAGGCATGGTCCTCTATCCCATGGGCCAAGTGCTAATCCCCATGCACAGTAATGTCCACTCAGCAGAAATGTTTAACTATATTGACTTGAATGTTGTCCTTTCCTTTGGGCATCTGCTTCTTTTATGGGTATTGGTGGTCTGCAAGTGTGAGTGTACTTGCGTGTGTGTGTGTGTGTGTGTGTGTGTGTGTGTATGTGTGTGTGTTTGCATAAAGTTGATACGTTTTGGCTGAAAGCTTGTGGTATGAATGTTTAAGCATATCAGCAAGTGATAGGAAGTCTTTTCTGTTTGAAAAGTGGTCACTAACAATCTTGCAGTAATACTGTTAGTTTTGCATAATACCCCTTGTAATTGTACTCAAACATGTATGTCAAACTGACTTCTCTGGTGTCATATACACAGCGTGCCCACCTCCAAAGTGGCTCCATACTGTGGCCTTTGAGTCAGTGAACACTCAGGTAATATAGTAAAACAGATACAAGACATACAGTCGATGTTTTACAAATAGGCAAATTGTACTCCTGTTTTGTAACCAGATGGGCTTAATAAGGGGTTATTATTTATCTGAGATTTTAATTAGCTGTTGCACTTACAGTACATTACACCAAGAAAAATTCAAAATAGTGAGGGTGCACAGGCAACATTAATGAAAAGCATGGTTAGTGTAAGCACCTGTCCGCCGGTCTACTTAATCATTTCTGTCACATTTTCATAAAATCCAGTACAGATACTGTGACATATACTACCTCACATGTATATGTATATGCACGACTGCTAAACATTAAAGAAGCCATCATTAGTGTTATTAATTGCACCCATGCTTTCGTGCTCTGACGTATCAAAATATCTGGTACAATAATGCCCAATGAACTGCACTGGAATATTTTGCTGACCTTATTTACTAAAACAGATGAGTTAATCATACATTATCAACACCTGACCATATGATATATTCCAATACGGGACTGCAGCCTACAGTCTCAAAAATATCCACAGAGATTTGTCTTGGCAGTGTGGTAATAATTTCATTGTTAGTGCTTCCCGTATGTCACTATCTTAAATTCTTTCTCCAGATTTTCTCACATTGTCTTTTGTTTTTGTGAACTCCATGATGTGTGTGTGTAATATGATAGCTAATGGCCCAATGCCAAGGATGGAGGATGGTTAAAGATCCTTGCCAACCACAAAGAATCAAAGATACATTGAATGGTGGCGTGACCGGGAAGTCACAAGATTCATTGCAAGAGAAACGCATCACAAATGTAACAGGTGACACACATCAACAGCAGTTTGGTTTTTACATACAGGCGACTGAAACAGCTGGTAAACTGGACACGCATGGCAAAGTAAATAGCAGCAGTGAGGATGAAAATTAAAGGTACAATATGTAAAGTCAAATTAGCTGATGTGTAGTATTACAATGAATGCACCCTAATGTTACATTTTGTCATCGTTGCTTTGAGTCAGTAGTTTATTATATATGAGTAACTCTAAGGTTTTTGAGAAGTTAGGAAATGTGTTTTTCTCTCTTTGTGTGTAGCTGGATTCAGTGGAAGTTCTTTTGGTCATTACATGTTAAATTGATCTTTGGATTGTGTTCAAGTGCCTTTCTGGAATGATTTTTATTAAGTCCCAAAATACTAGCCATGTTTCCATCTGAACTGTCCAGCGAATCCGAAGAGAACTTTTGAAATGAAATAGACAAAAAGGAAATGTGAATCAGGCACATTTCCATCAGCTGGTTTGGAGCTGGCTTGGCAGTAGAGGCTACTGTATGGCTGTAATAAATAGAGTAGAAGAAGTAGAGGTTGTGAACAGGTACCTCTTGATTCTTTCATGTGTCTTAATTGTTAACATGTAAGTGAAAGATTTTCAGTAACAGAAATCCACCTCTGGGACACATTTAGGATCACACCCACCCCACCTGGCACAGAATGGCAGCGGTTCACTGAGAGAATAAGAGAAAGAAGGCATCCCTAGTGGAGGCAAATAGTGGAAACATGTTCCATCAGAAGTGATTACTGCTAATTAAGTTGTTTTCACAGCTGGCAGCCTGGCTTTAATATGCATGCTTGCATCATATAAAGTGCTGAGAGAACATGCAGGAAAATGCTTAGAGATCCAGTCGAGTCACAGAACACTGATTAAATGGATTAGTATTGCTCACAACAGACAAACACCAGAATTATCAGAATGATGTGTTAATTATTTCCTTATGCTGAGAACAAAGGGAGCGGTAGCAGTCACCCGAAAAAACAGCGACAACATATGAATGTCTGGTTTTACTGCTGTCTCCCCCTCCCGCCTGTGTCAGTGGTCAGTGTTGAGTGACCCTTCTCTGGTGCCGAGGCCGACTAGTCCTTTCAAACAGGTGACTGATTGTGCTCCTCTACTTTGTGTGGCCCCGCACCGCTCAGCAGCACATCAAAGAACATCCAGGCTCCTGGAGAGTGACTGTTCGCCGAGGCTCCAACATGGTACGCACTGATGTTTTTCTTTCATACAAAAGCAGTTAGTAGCCCATAATCCTTCACTCTGAGTGGAGAAAATACCCACAATCCCTTACTCTGTAGCTGTCATGTAGCTGTTCCCGCATGCCCTGGTGGACAATGAAGAGGATCAAAGCGTGTATTGTGGCAGCCAACAGATTGAGCAATGAGATTTAGCAATAACTTTAAGAATCAGAGGAGTGTGCTGCCAACAACAGTCAGCGTATGTTATACAAGATGAAAGTTCGGAAGATTCAATAACTACAACAGTCAGAAAACGTGCAGAAGAATTGTAAAGGAAGTTTTTCTTTCACCTGGCTGTGATGTGTCAGTGTACATAGCACTTATTAACTTCTGTCTTTTCAGGCTGTTTTCCTTCCTCTCTATGCATATTGAGAAACTTGATTAATCACATTTGGGCAATTGAGATTGAGAATGAAAGAAAGCCTGTCAGCCCCTTACAGACTGTGTGGGGTTCCTTTTTACTTTCTCATAGTGGATTGTTTTGTTCACTACTGCCAAACCAGGCGTGAGGTCTTTTAAGTACCCCTGTGCCAGTTAAAACCACAGCAGGGAGAGAAGTTGTCCCCTGTTCTGGAATTACAACTTTCTTTTCCACCCGTTTAAAGAGACTCTTATTTTCCTGTCTGTCTTATGGTTAGGAGATCAAAGACACTTTAGATATGGATGCCTTTGAATCAAAGAGAGAGCTTTAATTGAAATAAAAAGGGGGATGGAACTCGGGTTAATGGCTCTGCTCAGGTATGTAACATAACGTCTTTTGGCTGCATTGCATGGCTTCTCTCTCAAGGCTTTCAAACTGGCAATGAAAGATATCCCCCATAATTTTCCTCACGGTATTTGAAAATGAAGTGTAACCAAATTATTCATGAACATTGTCAGCAGAGTAGGCTTCCTTTTGCTTATTGGCAAATTATTCTCCAAGAGATTTGTTAAACTTTGCCAAAACCATTTGTAAAAACAGCAGCTGCAAATCTTTGCTATAATCCCATTTAACATTGTGCAGCTATTACCATTTCTCTCCATCTATTCTTGCTTTGCCTTGGTACCCCCACCCCTGCCCCCTGTCTGCAAGTGTTTTATGGTCTTCTGGGAGGTGGGAGAGAGGCTGTTGGCCAGAATGGTGTAAGCATACCAAAAGATTTCAATTTTTCATCCACACAAGCAGTGAACAATGTGCAAAAGCAAAAACAGCAGGATCAGTTGGCTTGTCAAAGTGATATGAAGAGTACTGAATGTTATAGATTTTTGCCTTAATTTATTAATTAAGTTGTTTGTAAATGGAAAGTTTATTATATATTGTAACATATAATTTATGTATGTTGTTTGCCACCGTTGTTTTCTATAAATATAATCTTTAAGACAGTATATAAAAAGAATCATGTTTGATTTTCTCCTTGAGCTGAAGCACTTCAACCTAAACCGGAAGCAAACGTCTTGCACGCTTCCAAAGGACATATCAGTATGAAAGAGGATGAAGTGAGAGTGAAAGGGACAAGGAACTGGCTCAGAAGTCATATCAGGCTGATATATTGGGCCTATATGACTTGCTTTCAGTGAACACACAAAGCTGTTTGACAAACATAGGAGGTCTACTGATTGGAAGTTTTGAACAAATGATAGTGTCTCCTTTGTGTTTCCACAAGCAAGACTACATTTCTAGCTAGAAGAAGTGTCCTAAATAAATCCTAGAATATGACATGAGCAAAAATATTCATGAATAAACAAAAATATCCATGAATGGTGCCAAAAAAACAAAATTATTTCATATTTCCTGTCCAGCACTGTTACTGATGAATGAAAGGAAGATAAATGTCTTGGTTACCAACCACTTACATCTGCTATAGGCTACATGCATTTACAAATTCTATCAGATCACAACATGTTATTTTCATTTTTTACCCTCAATAAAAAAAGTCAACTGTTCTATGTGGAGTTTATCATAACCTAAAAGGACTTCAAGTTTATATACCCCCCCACCCCCGCCCCATTCAAAATTTTCTTTAAAACTGAATGTTTAAAACGAAAATTAAGACTGTTTTTTGCTACTAACCACTGAAAACAACATCACTCTAATCACAATTCAAAGCTGCTTCACCTGTCAACAGTCCAGTTCAGTATTTCAGTGGCATGTGTTTGATCTGTCATGATGCTGCTACCACAAGACGTGCAGTGTAGGACATTTTCTTCACCCTGAACCAGCAGTCGGGAAAGTGTAGCTGTCATATTAAACCTCTGTGCTCACTCACTTAGCTCGCCACACTCTCTGGGGCGCCCCTGTTTGTCTACACCACTGTTCCGGTTCAGTAAAGAGAGCAACAGGGAGACGAGAGGCTCAATGTGCATTCCTGTCAAGAACTCCTTCACTGATCCTGTAAACCATCCTTATTCACAGACACACACACATATACACACACACACACACACACACACGCACACATGCACACAGTGCTCTTACCTCTGAGAAGCCGCCTGTGAGTCTGCAGACTTCTACTGCTGGAGGCATGCTGGCTACACTCGCACTTACCTACTGTGGTTTCATTCATTATTGTGCTAATGAATACGTTTTAAGTCCTAATAAGGCCTGCTGATTATGGCAGCAATGACTGTTATAGTTGAATAACGTTTGTAAATTAATAATAAAGCATTCTGTGGTAGTTAGTAGGTTAATAAGGACAGTCTTTGAGGTTCGAGGTGATTGCACTTCAATGTGATATTTCTGCTGAGTGTGCTGGAAAACACATCAGTCTGCCTTTAGTGCGATGGCCTTTGTTGGGGAAACAGATGCTGTATCACACCAATAGAGGGCATTGTTGTTTAACTGCAGGCTTAAAGAACCAATTCTTTGTTTATGTAGGTATCCATGGATGCTGTTGTTTTTCTTTCAGTCTTTCCCCTGTTCTCCATTTAGGCTGACTGGATTTGATGGTTTTGTTTGAATACTAATTTGAGCATCGATATATCAATGTCATGTTTTTTTCACATTCTGTCAGCAAATGCAATGGCTAAACACACTCAATCTTTTGATTTTCTCCACCACTTTAAGTTATTTCATAATATGTTTTATATGAGATGCAAATGAAAAGGATTCATGTCATCAAGCTGCAGCCAATTCTCCTCTAAAGGGAATAACTGAAATAGGGTTTTTTTTTTCTTTCACATATTCCCAGAGAGATACTTTGCTAAAATCTGTAAATAAAATGAACTTCCTTCTTTTTGGCACAGATTTTTGTAGATGTGCAGTTTTGTTTATTGCAATTGGACTGAAAAAGTGAAATGGGAAAGATGACTGGCTCTGCAGATGTCAGGCCAAAGCTTGGATAAGTTCTTGTCTTTTCATGGGCAGACTCGTGTCAGTGAAGAAACGCAAAACTGATTTAACAGAAAGACACTGATTTGTTCTCTGGTCAGCTGAAGTCACCTCAGTCGAGGGTTAAATAATCCCTAGACCTCTGAAGACATTGTAGTGGGGCGAGTCATTATAAGGTATACTTTCATTGTCGTCTGAATAAATAAATGGTGTGTGTCTCTTTATGGGCACGGAGTTGCATCAGTTGAAGCTCACATATAAAATATTTGCATGGCTGATAACATGCAGTATAACTCTCTTTATCACGTTTCTTTGAAGCTTCTGAGGTTTTGGAGTCACACATGTATATGATGCATGCAGGTGCACATATATATGTTAGAAAAAGCCAAGTGACCTGATAGTTCACCTCGGCAAAATTAATCAGTTCAGGTTGCTTTTGCCATCAATATTATGCTACTGCTGTTTATTCTCAGATTTTTGTTTTTTTGTTTTCCTTCTTTTCCCTCTGACAATTTTTTTTTCATAATTATTTTTTATGACTCCTCTGTTTGCCCTTTTAAGAGGACAGTCTGTCTTCACTATATCATTGCAGTTTGGATATCTAATCATTCATATTGCTTAATATATATTGATCATTTAAGATCATATGGAAAGTTGGAAAAAGGGCATACCGATTATGATCAAATTGGAATGCTTGGGAATGGAAATGGACTTTTTTTTCTAAACATTTCTGTTAAAATTCAATATTTGATGACAAATTAATATTTGATAAACCAAAATCATGTTTTCCATAAATGGATGCCTGAATCTGAAATGCACAGTATATATTTTCTGCTTCTTGGTGTCTCTCAATCCAAACAATGAAAACACAAGATATAGTTTGATGATCGTGAAGCAGCGTGGGATCATGGGAGTTGTCCTCATTGTTAAACAACCATCATTAACCATAAAAAATCTATCTGACGTGACTATGGTAGGAATTTCGAGGTAATGTATTCAAGTATTGTTCACGTTATGTTTAGCAATGTCTGACGACGTATCATCTGGTGTTTCCCATGTTCCCTCTGAAGTTATAGCAAGTAGAGGGGGTAAATGGGGTACGACGCCACTGACAGGCGACCAAATAAAGTTACATATTTCTCTGAGTTTGAACATTGTTGTCAACATTTGGGATAATGTAAGTAGACAACAAAATATATAACATGATTGTAGTAGTTTTTAGACAATTTATTGTGGAAATGTTACATATTATGCCTTTAAAAGCCGTGCTACTGCTGCACTGAAAACAAACTCACTGGTCAAAAGGACAAAACTCATTCAACCTCATTTTATCACAATGGATGAGCATTCAATCAAATGGATGCCAATTTATTGATTTAGGTGAATGCACAAAAGAAAGGATTTAAATCTCGGCCGATAGCCATTAACAGCAAATCTGAAGATAGACAGGCGATTGGTCATAGATCACAGATGGCAGGAAATCCATCTCTCCTTGCTCATTTCTCCTTTTTATTTGTCCATGCTCCCACTCTGAGATTTTCATACCAGCTTATCATACAGCCCAGTCATATACGTAAATTCAGAACCTCCTACCCCATGTTTCTCTATCTAAACTGCATGAGAAGATCAGCGCCATCTGCTCTTTGCCATGGCTTGCTATAGTCCAAGGCAACAGAGCTGTCAATAAAATTTCTATGTGCAGGACTAAGTGGCAGTTGTCCTGTGTTTGGGAGAGGGATGTGCGAAGATTGAGGTAGATTGGTAATTAATAAGTTTCTGTCATGAGAACATGAATATTTCAGTATGACTCATTATGAAATCTGCTTCCAAACAATTCACTTCTGACAAAATAGGGGATTGAAGAGAGAATCAGTTACTAATATAAAGCACTTTTCAAAGGCCTTCACTTTATTTTAGACCTTACTGATCGTTGTTGATTAACAAACAAGTAAATAACTCAATGAATAAAATAAGTAAGTGAAAGTAAATGAAACATATCTAAGTTCAGACCCATACATGTCTTGTTAACTCTAGATTTATACTAGATTAGTAATATACCTTTTGTATCTTAGACTGCATGTTGATGTGACTTACATGTATACAGCAGCATAGACGTCATTCATTCTTTAGGCACACATTTTTTATTCTACCCCTGAGTTCAGCAAGCAATTGATATGTGATCTTGGAGAGGGCAGTTTATTGATTACTGTGGGGACTTAAGCGGTAGTATGGTGGTGTGTGGACAGATTGTTCCAGGGTCCTGTACACTTAAGCCCCTGTCTTACTCATATGGAGCCACATAATGTATCCACGTCTGACATGTGGATAGCAAGTGCTCATTGGAAAAGAGCAAACATCAAACATACACATAGGTAAGACAAGATAAATAGATGATTATATTACACCGCATACAATTAGCCTGAACAGTCTTTTAAAGGCAGATATGTAGACTTGATGCTGTTGACTCACCCCGTATTTTTTCTCACTGGAAGATGTCACTCATTATTATTATTATTATTATTATTATTATTATTATTATTATTATTATATTTTTTATTTTATCTGCTATCATCTCCAAATTGTATTGAAAATAGTATAATATAATAATAATAGTATAGTGACACACACAAATACCTATATATATATATATATATATATATATGAAGAGAGATCACCATAAAAAGACAGTCCTTCCAAATTGGTGTGAGGATGTCCAGAGGGGTTGGAACGTGAGCTTAGTTGCGGTCTGTGTTCTCAGGTGATGGATAGGGTAGGGGAGTTGGTGGTGGGGTGGGTAGGCTTTGACCTTGGCCATGGAACAGTAAGCGCTAGCTCAGATATCTCACATGATACCCATACATAGCGGCTCATTACGGAAGAGCCCCCTTATGCAAAGTGCAGAGCTCAACACTGGCTGGCTGACAACGGCTAGCCTAGCACTGCTGACCTAACAATAAGACAACAGGACCGTCCCCACCTCCCAAAAACACAGCTCCAGCAGCATCCTGGTTCCTTCATCAGCACAGGCCAACAGCAACTGCTTTACAGGTTAAGATGACCAGGACATCACACAAAATGAGACCCAGGCCGCTATTTTCTTGTACCCAAAATGTACTTAGAATCATAAAGATTCATACCAATCTTTCCCCAAAGGAAAGAAAGGAATAATTAAACATTTTGGAAAATACCCTTCATCACTTTCTTGCAAGGAGTTAGATGAGAACATCAATAACACTCATATCTCTGTCTGCTAAGTATAAAGCTACAAGCAAGCTAGAGTAGCAAGCTAACTAAGCTGAAAACATAGTAAGCAATCCTGCTGTCGAAATCACGTGAAACTGCGAGGCAGTTGGATTGCTACATCACGCTATCCACCCTGAATATATAACAGAGAGACTAAAGCTGTTTTCTCAGATGAACTGTGGAATATGTTCCCAGACTCATGTCTGCACATCCTTCCAGAGTTGTCCTTTCACACATTTGTCCGTATCAGACGTTTTTTCACTTGCTGGAAATACTCCACATTTCTACTGTTACACGGTATAGACCGTCATACTGCCCAACCCAGCACCACTCAGTGTACAGACTGGAAAAAGCTAGTCTACCAGCACTGCTGACTAATTCACACATTATCTCACTTGTTTCATTTGTACAAAAATTGAAGTGTAAAAATGACATTTCACCATTTTACGGTTATGGGCCGGACTTTAAACCACTGACTTCCTGGAGTTTCCGCAGGTTGCCTGGCAACTGGACCTGGCTGAGATATTGTTTGGCACATAAACCCATGCAAAAAACTATGTGTTGTCATTTTAACACTTTATTATTTCATTTTTTAATGTGTTTAAATCTTACCACTCCGGCAATAAAAATGAAATGGCATTCTCCAGTGTGTAAGTGCTAGCTTTGGTCATTGTAAGTCATGGATACTGTGTTATTGACAGTTTTGATTGACTCGCTCTCTTTTTAATAACAGCCCTGCTGTAAACGTTTTTATCATCAGGCTTTGCAGCAATGACCCCACAGGCCTGAGAGCATTTTCTGGGCATAGAAAATATCCTAATATTTAATAACCAACATGTTCCATTTTTACCATACAATTAAAGGATATATTACATGCAGTTGAGATAAGTTGCATTTATGTCTGAGTGTTCAAGTACATTGTTTTTAGGATATTCATGTTGATGTAACCTGCTCTCTCTGAAGTGTAGTTATCACTTTAAAGATTTTTTGTGGCTGTTACACTTTGTATTTTCAGTTCAGGTTGTCAGGCAATAAGATGCTAAAAGTATATTGGCAAAATTTACATTTAACTGGATTGTCACGGAGACCATAAGGAAGTGATGTGAATACAGGTATGAATTGGTGTGATGTGATGCTGGGACCATGGCATTGGTGACACCCTGCCTCCAGCGTACAGCTACTGAAAATCAAAGGAGCAACATGGCCTATGCTGTCAAGTGTGGTGAAGAGTGTATACACTTGTGCATCACAGAGACTGAACAGTCCCTTGTAGTGCAGTAGTGAACTCTAGCAGGCTGCTAAAACTCAGCAATTCACACTCATGTGCTGGTCAAGATCACATCTTATGTATGTAAACACAAGGCTGACGGTTTGGAAGGCACATTGACAGGTTTGTCAACCTGGAGCAAACTTAATTTCAGAGTGTTAAAGTTCTTTGCCTCTCACAACCTGAGAGAGTAGGGTGACCATACAGTGAGTGCAATCACAGTATCATGGAATTAATTAACCAGATAAAGAAAAAACTGTGGGACTGCCCACAAATTCATAGTAGAACTGATAAAACTTGGATGTGTTTGTTACTTTTCCCCAGTAGGAGCATGTTCGGGGTATCCCTGCTCCGCTGCTGCCAACAAGACAAAAATCTAATGAATTTTAAGAAACACTCTATGTAGCTATATTCTGTATGTTCACAGTGATGACATTTCAAAATGGCCACTGGGCACACGGCAGGAACAGATGGCATGTTAATTTCAATGTTTAGGTCTCAGATGAGCAGACATTACCCCATGTCAACAGGGAGTAGTACTGTCTTCAGCCTGCGTTAATGAGTGAATACATGAGGGTGTGCATAATGTGTGTGCATGTCTGTGTTTGAGAGAGAAAGAGAAAGACGGTGGACTCCTGTGAGTCCATTGTGGGAAGAGGGCCCATAGTGTGTGTGTGTGTGTGTGTGTGTGTGTGTGTGTGTGTGTGTGTGTGTGTGTGTGTGTGTGTCCGTCCAGTAGCCTGGTGGACAGGCCTATCTGCTCCAGGGTAACCTCTTATCAGAGCCATTGGCATATCTTGAGTGGGATGACATAATCAATAATCAGAACTGTTAATCAATGGTATTCTAAATAAGCATTGATTTGGCCCACAAGGTTAGCCAGCTTTATCGGTTTACATTAAGCAAAGCAACACAATAGACAAAGGCCCATGACTGGGACAGACCAGTTTAACCCCTACCCATCTTTGAGAGACTCAAAGAACACGGTGCGTTCAAGAGTGCGAATCATCTCTCTTTCTGGTTGTCTTCCTCCGTCTTGCAGCTCCTCTTTGCCTTGATACACTTCTTTATATATTACTCTCAGAGAAGTTAATGTTTGTCTTTCTTCGCCAGTACCTCCTCAACATTACTGTCACGCACAGCCCCATTTGAATACAATGACGCTCCAGTTGCATCTCATTATCGACATGGTCAGGTAGACAGAGGTCACTGATTTGTGTCACCTTTCACAAAACGGCCATCTCTCTTGGGAGCCTGTTGGATGAAGAGGGAGGAGTGTGGCAGCACGCTATGAGTGTGTAACCCATGGGGGCTCCACATCTCCCTAATTACCAGGTAGTGGAACACAGTCACAGCTGTCTGCAGGTTAGTTGAAGATGACCCGTGGGGATATACAGTTTTCTATTCCCCATAAAATCAGTTTGTTATTCCTCACAGACTGTGTTTTCTAAACAGTTGTCAGCTTTACACTTAGAGGGTTTCTTTAGTGGTCAGAGGAGGCTACCTGTCATGTGTGTTTGTGCCTTAATTTCACAGTTTTCAGGGTCCTAACATGCTTCCCATATTTCCCCATAAAACATGACAACTGCCAATGTGTTTCAATCACCTACCAATAGAAAGAATTGTAGGCAAGCGTGGGAAATTAGCCAAAATAACCCTTTTAGTCTCCCCTCACCGCAGCAAAGCTTAGTTACACGATTACCGTGTCGCCAACATGGATACTCCAATCATTTTTCCCCACTGGCAGTGGCACAGTGCCAGAGACAGGCTTAGATTTTGCCCATGAGAGAAACGCCTTTCACTGCTCATACAAACCACCTGGCATCATATGTTCAGTCCATAGAAGGGTAAAGAAGTGCCTGTTAAAATGGTTTACATCTTTTTTCTATGCCTCTCTCTTACACACACTCACGCAGTCGTGTGCCCACACAAACCCAGACAAATATTTGATATTGCTGATAAGCAAAGAAAAATATTACACTAAATTGGCTATTTGTGTGGTTTGCCATCTATTATTCATACTTGAAAGTTTCACATAAGGCTATCTTCAACCCTTGTAAGCAAACAAAATGGATAGTGAGAGGCAATGATGTTTCTTTGATCTTCCCTGTGGCGGCTCTCTGTGAAGCGCTCTGTATGAGTGAAGTCTCTTGGTCGATTCTTCACCCACCTCATGCCTTCGCTCCACCTCTCTTCCTGCGTGTCTATCCCTCTCTCTCATTCTCTTTGTCCCTTGTGAAAGCCCCTGTCACCTCTGGCCCTCCTCCTCTCCTCCCCCTCTGTGAGGCTATTACAGGCAGCACTCCTCCCTCTCTGCCTTCCCCATGTATTACCATTAGAAGACATGCATCTTGGGAGCTGCTGCACACTCCTCTGTGTTTTGATTAATATTTTAGCAGCCTCAGGGAGGAAATGGGTCTTCCTCTGAGCTAATCTGTTATGGGTTGGATGCTTGGAGCAGAGGAAAGGGAAGATGATAGAAGAGGAAGGTCAAGCTCGACTGTTTTTATTTTCTATGTCAGAAGTTGTAAAGACATCTACTACAAACTAAGTGCCTCGAAGGCGTGAATAATGCACCAGTGCAGAGTTCAGGGGAGATTTAAAGGTAACTGAATTTTACTTATGTAAAGGTTCAGAATCATAAAGATCATTCTTGGCACCAAATCAGCCGAAATTAGGCACCACTGGTATATTTCTCCCCAGTGCAGCCCTTTAAACCTCAGTTTATCTGACTTCTGTCATGTCAAGCTGAGTGTAGAGGTATTCTTCCTTATTTCGTCTCTTGAATATAGAAAATTGAACAAGTCTCTTACATCCTCTAAGAGGGAAATATTAATTTTTGTGCAGGTGCTTTTAGTGCAGATGGTCCAATGCTGTCTGTGTCCACCTGCTGACAGGCACTCAGTTCTCACCCTCCATGACACATACCTCAATTGTCAGATGTGGAACTGCCGGCCATCTGGCCAAATGGTACAGGAAACAGAATTAAGATTCTTAGCTGCTGAATTTTTTAGCCAATACCAACCTTACTTATCTAATTCAGGCCTGAGTGAACAAAATTTTAGCTGCCAACTTTCAGCTGTGGAAAAATAAAGACAGAAAAATGGCGATAAGCATGAATGAAGTTAACATGGCTGTAAATGTTGTTGTGAAATGACATATAGAAGCAACTCTTAAACTGGCACATTTCAAGAAAAAATCGGCCAACATGGATGCAATGACAGGCTGCATGAATGAAGCCAAATGGCTAATTTATCTGATTATTGTCTGTCTGTGTCTGTCTGTCTGTCTGTCTGTCTGTCTGTCTGTCATTCACTCTTGCTAGATTATTTGCCAATTCATCTTGAAGCACAAGCTAATATGCAAATATAGGACACGCAGTGAATACCGAATGTTGCTAGACTTTTTTACTTTAACTTCTCCCCTCTGAGAAAGCACACTTTCCACACACCAATCACAACTTGCTTGCTGATCACACTGGGTTTCAGACCTGTGGTCTATGGCCAGTTTCAAGCCCAGAAAAGGGAGGAAATTCCAAGTGCAAAGACATTTACGTGTGGAAATTAAACATTGGAACATATGGAACCACCACCAGTTATTGGGCTGTATGTTACAAAGTGATTGTTGCATTATTTGATGCTTTCCAATATTACGAATACATATGCATGGATATAGTTTTTTTAATTTGACTGCAAAGCAGTGTGTATTTCTTTGTTGCAATGGTGGTAATAGCTGAGTGCTGGTGTATCGGCTTCTACGTCTGTGTGCTGCTTTTCTATGCTTCCTCTTTCATTGATTCCCACTCTCTTTTATTTATGTTTGTTTACTGTGCTGCTTGACTCAAGAACTGCCTATTGCTTTTATTGTCGAATGCAATGAAGGGTGCTTTTATCACCATTTGCCCGCAGGTCAAAGGTGAGAATGGAGACAAATGGGGCAACTGTACAATGATGAACAGGGTGTTCTAAACCTGGAAACATACATCCAGTTCATGGATCCCAACAGTCCATTTTTTTGTGACTGGAGACAATCTTGAAAGGATTTTTTTGAGAAGAAAAATAGGTTTGACTTATATTTAAAGGTCAAATAGCTTGTATATGATTTAATGAAAATGAAAACTGTGCAGTATATACAGAAAAAAGGATACATTGTCTTTTTAGGTAGTTTTTGTATGACTGAAATTACTGAAATCTTTTGTCGTCATTATGAGATGAAATATAAGCAAAGCAGATTTATATTAAATATATATTAGGTTAGGTTCAGACTTCATCATAGGCATCTTTTTTTCTTCTTCCTTGGCTCCATTGGTATTTTTCTCAGATAACATACAGTAACCTTGGCTCTGAATCATGTGACACCTTGACGCTATGCACCACTTTGTACATTAGTTCTGTTGACCAATATATGAATTATTCTGCCTGTATTGTTGGTGAATTTATCCCCATGGTGTTACCATGTTGATTAAGTGCGGTATGGAGGTCGAGTGTTAGCAATTTCTCACCATGTGTTCGGAGCAGTGGGCCATGTACCGTGAGTGAAGCTGGCACATTAGAAACATACAAATGAAGGCTTGTCTTTGTGGTGTGTGGACTTATTTTAAGCTCTGCCAGCCCATTTAGCCACGTGTCCTTGGGGTTGGGGGTATTTTGTATACCACTGATAGTTGTTTCCTAGGCTTGCTAATGAAGGTGGTATTTAATTTGGTTAAATGCTGCAGGGATCAGGCATTTGATATCTATATGGTTGGGATAGCAATGGTGGAAGGGAAGCACTGGTTTAGACAGACCTAGTCCTTTATTCTCTATTTATAGAGGGCATTATGTGCAGAAGGACAGGGCAGCTAGCAGGGAGCTAATGTGAGCACAAGGAGGATATACCTGCCCCTAGGTGTTTTTCTTAGCAGGTATAACAGCAATATATTTCCACACATGACATTCCCTAATGTTTGTTGAGGGAATATCTGCAAGAGCAAGTCAGGTTTGAGCTTCGAACCCTGTGGCAAACCATCGCACAGTAAGACATTGGGGCTATTAATGGGATGACATGCTGTAAGTAAGTTCAACAGTAGGAAACGGATTCAATTAATTTTTAGCTGTTGAGAGTATATATTTACTCTCCAGATTCCAGTGTCTGGATTTTGGGACAGTTGAAGCCCCTGCAGCTCCTGTTGACCTTGAGTAGTGACTTTATTTATTTATTTTCTAAAGAAAGTACCAATTCACAGTCAATGCAACAAATTTGAGAATCAGTGAACAAAAACCTCCCCACTCTCTGACTCTCTCCCTCTGTGTAGTGTGGAGAGGTTTGTTCATTAAAACTGACAGAGAAGCCGGAGGCAGGGGAAGTGTTATAGCTCTGCAGACCTGTCACCACTTTCTCCACAAACTATAATTTAATGCCTTACAATAATTGAAATAATTCTTTCATTTACTGACGAGGCTGCCAAATGTTGAACCAGAAAACTGCCGACAGCAAAGATAATGCGTTCCCTCATGGCGCTCTCTTTTTAAATTCGTTTTCTATTCTAATGTATTAAATGCATAAATTCTCTCACTAATGGTTTGTGTGAGGCAGAGCAACAGCCTATTCGATGATGTGGTTTAGAGGGGGTTTTACACTTAAAACAAGAACAACCATAATAAATGGCAATAAATCTGTGGACATGTCCATTTTTCCATAGTCCTAAATGTATGCCTAGTTAATCCCTTTCCCTGCACTGGCCATTTGCTGAAGGTAATGGGGGTGTTGTGCTGCAAGATTCTGCACGACTCTAATCGGAAAATGAGGAGGAACATTTTCTGGGAACCTAAAAAATGTGTATAAAATAGCTTTTTGACTGTTCTGGCTTTCTTTCAGTAAACCGTCTGGTAATTGATTAAGAAAAATACACATTACTTGCCAAATATGCTTTAAATTAAATGCCGCTCAAGGAATAGACACACAAAAGGACGTGGCAAGGATGCATCTGAATGTACCGAACCACTGAGCGCCCCAGCTGGAGGGTAACGTAGTGCGAGTTGGCCGATTTTGGTTTTAGCTCGTCCGTTTTCTAACATGGCTTTCTCATCACAGCTGAACAGTACACTAAAATATGTCTCTGTAAAAATTTTAGGCAAGAAATAGGCAATACAGTAACACAATCTGGATTCATATTTTATTAAGACTGCCTAGTTTGACAGTTTGATCAGATTCTCCTAAACCTGGTGCATCGTCCTGATCGGGCTCATTTGCATAAAGTTGAGGGTGAGTAGTGATTATGCAAACTTGGATACAGCAAGGGGTCCGGTAACTCCCTGTGCCGTATCCGTTATGCACCCTGCAGCTGGATCTCCTGTTCTCCATAGAAAATGAATCAGATCCGTTGACTTGACATCCATTAATAGACCCAGTGTGTCTGTACCTTCACAATGTCAGTATGTGTGCATGAAATCACGGTATATTGTTTACACAGCCTACACAATTAACATACTAAGTATGGACATGACATTAAATCCCAGCCTTTGGTGATGAAGTTTTCCAGAGGGGGAGGCATGTATGACGTTGAGTGTTGTCCAATTAATCTAAAAATCAAAAGTGACAAATAAAAGAAGTTTTTTTTGTTGTTTAAATTGGATTGAATTTTATGTACCTTTTAAATTTTCCAGGATGCCCCATGACAACTCAAACTCAGTGACACAGTCTGAATTTCAGAACAAGATGCAATTGCACGTTTCCTGACACTGAATTAGCATTATTCATAAGACTGCCATCTTTAAGGCTGTTTTTCACGTCAAAATTGAGGCACATTTTGCAAACTGAATGCATCAAGCATGATATTGTACCTGAAGAGAGAAATATTTCAACTCTTAACCCAGATCCTTCCCTTGCCATAGTAGTATTAGGTAACTCTATGACCTTCAGTATGGGACATTACTACTTAATTGCAAAGCGGTAACTCAGCTATTCAGAGAAATTTCTGATAATAGCTGAATCTTTGTTCGGAACGTGTTTTCCAGCAGTCTATATTGATAAAGCATTTTCTAAACATTTTGCTCATGATATCTATCAATTCCCAACACAAATACGTTGAATTGTTTTGTTTTCAGTATATTCTTACATGTGCGTAGAGGTGTGTTTGGTTATTCTTTTTTCAATCTACAAAATCTCTGACCTAAATTATTCATGCTCACAAAATTGTCAGGTCCCAACTAGGGCTGTGAATGACGTTTGAATACTTGAAGAGGGCAAACCAATACAATGAAAGACATAGTACTTGTATATTATTTCAAAATAAACAAGTCATGTCAAGCTCAACATACCTACTCAGTTTGGGTATGGCCTTCTATGCCTTATGACAGTGGAAATGTGTCCACCGGTAGAGATTTGGCAATACCATTTCCACCTCTGAAGCTATTCCTTAAGCTGCATTTACACATTGTCATTCACAGCATATGCACTGCTACTCTGCTACACAGCAAGTGAGTGGGCTTGTTGATGATATCACGGAGTGTAGCTGGTTTGTAGTCTTTTCTGCTCGTCTTTATATTGCTTTCCACTCTTTTGTTGATATTGCAGATATGTCCAAGTGTGGTGTTGGCATCAACACAAAAACAGTCATCATTACGGATGAGCCTGCTCTACCCAGGCACCACCCCTCACCTAAACCAAACAGAGTATTTCCAGTAGGTGACAAATGGCAGTGGTACATGTGTGAAAGTGCGACTCCGGACAATATCTGGACCTGATTCTGTGAACGTCGTCCAGAGTGCATATGAGAATAGGGCTGTAGTGTAGCAATCCAGCTGCCTTGTGGGGTCACGTAATTTGGACAACAGGACTGCTTTCCACAGCCTCACGTGACCTGAGAGCAACAGGTGGGGGCGATAATGCACTTCTATTGAATCTCCGTTCTCATTTTGTACCTTAAAGCTTTTATTTTGAAAGAAAGTCAGTTTTACTGTTTTGTATCTTGTTTTTTAAATGAGGTGTTCCCCCATTTCAGGCCATTGTTTTTTGTCTGTATTGAAGTTCCAAATGAAAAGAATTTAATCAAATGTGATGAATTATGGTATGAAATGGTTGTTTTTAAACCATTGAAAACCAAATTGAATTTACTATACTGTGATATATACCATTACCATGAAATGAAAGTGAGGTTGTGTGCAGACTTTCCAATTGGTGCCGGTCCACGTGTCCCAGACATTCAGTAATTCTTCTTGCATATTACCTGAATATGGACCCTATTTTCCCATGTTTTTTTGGTTAAGTGACTTATGGAGACAACAATTTTTGAAGTTTTTCCAGGATTTAGTGAGAATGCTGCCATGTGCTACCTGTGGGTGTTTGCACACACATAAAAGATAAGCTCCTTTTTGTTTAACCAGAAACAGCTGCTGTATCCCTCTCACCAAAACCACCAACTTGATTGGTCGAAACACACTCTTAATTCACCTAATCAGGAGCGGAGCAAGAGGGGGGTGGGGTCAAAAGAGGAGAAACAAGAGAAAACACGGTGTAGAGCTGGAATATTTTCACACCTAAGTCGGGAATTATTTTCACCGGACATTATGACTGGAGAGACTTAAGTATTCTGGATTTCAACAGATTTTCCACAGCATCAAACGAGAGCCAAACAGGAAGCAAGAGATGCTCAGAATATTTAAAGGAATGTTCACAAGTAATTCAGGAGGCTGAAAATAGTGAAACTACACAGGATTTTTGCTCTGTTACTCATCTACAGTATGTATTTGTAAAAGCGAGCAGTCAGTAGGAATAACCCTTACAGCCTCAAGCAGTTATTCAGTTGCTTATTCTTATCTTCCTCTCTCCCATCCCTTTTTATAATATTTAATAAATGTGATGATTCAGTATTTGGCAAGTCCAACTCTTTCTCTTTCAGTCACTTTCCCGAGGCGATGTCCAGGGAGGGTCACTCTGGCCACCGTGAAAACTCCATTGTGTTGATTAGAGCAATGATAGATAGGTTGTGCTATGAGATGAGTGGAGAGAGAGCGGCTGACACACAGAAAAGGCTGAGCTAAGAAATAGAGAAGAAAACTGAACATAGGAGAATGGGAGTTTGGCATATGAATGCAGAGCCGATGAGATGGAGCACAAGAAAAGAGAAAGGGGAAGTGACTGAAGGGAAGATAGACGTAGAGTGAGCAGAAAATTGGACAGTAGTAAATCACCCAATTTGAAAATATTTTTATGTGACTGAAACATTTTGGCAAAATGTGAAAAATAAACTGTCATCTTAAAATTTGAACTTCTACTTAGTTTATTGTTTTTTTTTATGCAGCATGCATGAATGAATCCTGTCAGCTGTACGACTAAAAGCCAGTGTTTCCCATTAATTACCTGGAAACCTGCCACAGTCTTATTTGTTTCATAATGAACCTGAAATACATGAGAATGTCTGTGCATTCATGCACCCTGTGAATGTATGGACATTCACATGGTGCCTCCCAGTTCAATCCCAATGACGAGAGATGAATGAGGAATCTTTAGAGAACCGAGACACTCTTTCCTCTGATGGCACAGCAGCTGTCAGTCAGCTTTGTTCTGTAGCAACTTTTGATGGTTTGGATTTTGTATTTGCCCACTTCTACACTGTCTAAATATTAATAAGCATACATACTTACTTCTGACAGTGCAAGGTTGTTTTTTTTAAGTTGAATATGTTTAAATTGTTTGACAAACATTTGCCCATTAAAAACCTGCATTCTGTATTTGTACTGTGCTCAGATTTGTCAAACCACTCTGTAAATATATTTCAGTGTACAGACGCTGAATGCACATGAACCGTTTCCACTGGCAGCGAGGCATTTTTTTTTCTAAATGCACTAATTATTTACATCTGCATTTATGGATATTTTGTTTTTAAATTCATTATTCAATAATGCAGGTTATGATCAGGATATTCTGTAATGTTTTTTTAGACAAAGTTGAATTATATAAATATATCACAGATCAAACTGCATTTCTACCTGACTCTGGGATTTCCAGCCTCACATGTGACTGAATGGAAATGACGATAGATAATTAAAATGTATTTATTGCTGAAAGACATCAGACTCCCCTGCTCCTCCTTACTGTATTAGTCATGATACAGACTGAAAGGGGGTGTAACAGATCAAACTTTGGTATTAAACTGCGGTGAGACTGGATGCTGTAGCTGATCAGACTGATCTGATCAGTCCCTAAGTGATTTCCAGTAAATGGGTGTGTTGGTCCAGTAAACTTCTGCAAAGGCTGGTCTCATGTGTCTTCAGCCATGCTTTCTCAGAGATCCCTCCTCAATTCTCATTGTACAGGGCAGAAGTAAGAGCATTGGAACGGCCGTCATGATGGCAGAGTGGAGTGATTTGCGGATCAAGTGAAGAATGAGGAAGAATCAGAAAAAGGAACTGGCATGTTCCCAAAATCCCCAAATGATAAATCGAACTGACTTTAGTGATCGGCTGATCTACTGCCACCAGCAGGTTGATGTTTGTGATTTTGGTTAAAATGTCTCAACTGGCGAATTGATTTCAGTGGTATTTGGTACAGTTTTTCATGCATCTCTAACGGATGAAATCTAAGAACTATTATGATTCACTGACTTCACAGACATTTCATCTAGCACCACTATCAGGTCAAAATTTGCATTTGCTGTGGTTTATGGCCAAATGCCTGCAAAACGTATGGTGTTCCATTCAAACTCAGGTGTCCATTGCGTTTTATGCTAATTCGAAAATGTTCTCAGGCTAACATGTTTGTGTCTGTGTTGCGCATGTTAGCATGCTGACATTAGCATTTAGATCGTAGCATCGCTCTGCATGGGTAAAGCCTCATGTAGCTGCTAGCTTGCCTGTAGTCTCTTTCATTACTCAAATTTGGCCAGTTGATAAATATTGTTTTTTGTCAGCACCATGATATTCTCATGCATGTCAGGTTACATTGTTTAGATGTTTTCCTGAGGACATCTTACTCCAACATGGTATTTATAATTTACTATTAGGGTTTGTTTTCTGTTCCTGTTGTGATGATTTAAGCTAAAGTTTTCTCTCATGCACACAGAGACATACTCACACAAAATCACATGGCTGCTCTTCATCATTACCATCAATGGGAAGAGATGTATGATTGATTAATGAAGCTTTTACCAATACAGGGATAGGAAAACGACCCCAAAATCCACTTACATATCACCAAGGCACTTCTCTCTCCTCCCATGAACATGATTTACGAAGGCAGTCAATGTGTATCGCAGCTTACACATGACTACATAATGAAATGGTGAGCTAACTTGGGTGAGCACAAACCCTTACTGAAGAGCATTTAGTTAAGTGTAGAGATTAGCATAAGAAAAGCAATCTCATAACATGAACAGACATCTCTAATTGAGCTGTTGTTCATGTAAGCAGTGTGATTTTCTATTGGCTCAGATCTCTCCAGCCCACACTACCTCTTCTACTTCTGGAGTGATGGGCTATGATGTTATGTGTGTCTACTTGTGTGTGTGTGTGTGTGTGTGTGTGTGTGTGTGTGTGTGTGTGTGTGTGTGTGTGTGTGTGCGCATGCATGTAAAGGAGAATGAATCCCTCCAAATTGATCACCACTCCTTGAAAGGGAAGGACAGAGGGGGCGTTAGCGAGCAGACGCTAACTCAGCCAATAATGAACAGGGTGGTTATAATGCGAAATCCATTGCCTCTCAATCGAGGCCATTGATCAAATACGCCTTGTGTATGTTTGATTCTCTGCCTGGCCTGTATAGTCTGAAGCAGTTTCTCTAATTCATTCCCCCTATTTCCACATTAGTTTGCTTGCTCATCTGTCTATCTTGCAGTCTGTAAGTCAAAGAAGCTGGAGGTGAAGGAAAGTGACGGTGGTTAATGTAGGTGGCGCAAAGACGAGCGAAGTGGCCCCTTGTTCCATCAGAAACAATTGCAACCTGGACGGAGAAGGATGAGTTTAGTCACCTTGGTACAAGCTTCCACTAAGCTCTGACTTTGACTGGACGTCTCCCTCAAAGCTTTTAACAGGCAGATGTAATAGCCCTGTGGTTTTGAAGAGGCCACAGTTAAAGCGCCTCTGGAAGAGCAAGCTGGCGTCTCTTGTGGCTTCAGATGTGGTCTAAGTTGTACTTAATGCACTGACAGGTAATCCATCTGAAGGCAAGATGCTTTATGTCGATTTAGACAGGAAATCAGAAACCCAGTGTGGTATTAGCCCCAGTGTCTCCTTCTGTTATCCCAGCCCATCCATGTTCCTGCCCATCCATAGATAGTTTCATATGCAGTGGGATGCTTATAGAAGAAAATGGAGGGATTGAATATTTAAGTATTCAAATGCTGGTAAAAGTTGCTGCTTGATGTGGATCAGCTACTTGGGTTGTAGTTCTTTGCATGATGATTAGAACTTACGATGACTAGGATCTGTCCATACATCTGCCTGATTCTCATGAACATGATATCACAATTCAGAGGTCAAAGGTCACTATGACCTCACAAAGCACATTTTCGGCAAGTCAAGACTTCATGCAGTAATTAAGACAAATTTGATTCCAACACCTTTTCAAAAGGTGAAAGGTCAACTTCACTGTGACATCATAATGTTCTGCAAAAACACTTTTCTGGCCATTGTTTAAAGCCAAGAGGGGGAGACTGAGACAACATTTCACATTTGATAGGATACTGAATCGTTGGCAGTAATCTTGGGTGCCCACCTTGAAACTGTGATGATTGTGTAGATCGTCTGCGCTGCTGAATGTGTATGTGTCTTCAATGCAGACTTCCTTGGACACTGTGGGGTTTTTTGGATGAACTGAAGTGTAACGCAGCAATCTTCACCACCATCTTCAAACCACAAAATAAGGGAATATCTTCTGCGAGAATGGTGTTCATCCCCAAGACATTTTATGTTGTTTTTTCTTTTATAACCATGGTCAACCGCTGTCATCTGTCCAGTGTCAAAATAGTGAAAATCCAAAACAAATGTGTGACTGGAAGTTGAACATTGAAGTGGATGAAGTGGATTGATTCCATGTGTGAAAGTATACCTAATATTTAGGACAAACCCCCCCCCCCCCACACACACACACACACACACACCCACACACACACCCACACACACCTCTGTATATAAACAGCTCCCTTGTTGAGCTAAAATTCTGAGGAGAATAAAATCCAAAAAAGTTGTCCATAATTAATGGGATGTATTTTCCCAAATTTAGCTGCTCTGTTTGTGTTCCACCTCATAATACTGAGATGAAACCACAGCTGCAAAATTAATTAATCTGCCATATCTAATATACACAGATTACACAAACACACAGTCCCAATCAGTCCTCTCCAGTGATATTTTAAAGCCATCGTTCCCACAGACTTGCTCTCCTGGGACCACCATGCTCTTACATCCCAGGAAAGGCAGCAGCTTCCAGAGGCGGCAACGGCACTTCTCTCCCTGAAACAGAGGAACCCATTACATCTTTTCATTTTTCAATCCCTCCTCCCCCTTTGCTGTTCTCCCTCTCTCTCTCGCTTTCCCTCCTTCTCTTTTTTTTTTCTTTCCCTACAGTACATCAGTGTGGCTTTATCCATTTCATGTTTAGTGAAACTCCCCAGGCGAGCCAACACAAGGCAACGAGATGCCGCAAATCTTTGATATCTTAAACAGAGGGCATAGTGCCAGCGCTCCTGCCAGATAGGAAAAACGGTAATCCAAGGGAGGAACATCATCCTGAATCAAACAAAATGAATAAATAATCGGGGCTGCAGACACACTTTCATACTTGCGGTGCATGTCCATGGAGGATTGGTTTACCAGCCCAAGTGATTAGTCTGTTGGCAGAATTGTTTGGTTTCTGTGGTTCAACCATTTACAGTATGATATAACAGCAGATCAGATCCAGTTCTTAACACAGCCCTCTGTAGAGCCGCTGCTGTTTAGCCAAAAAAAAAAAAAAAAATATTAGCTCACTGTTACTCAACTGTCACTATGTATTTGTGTCACATAACGTGTGATGCTTTAAATCATAATCCATGTTGTTTGGTCCCATCAGGTCAAATATCATTAGTGTTATTATACTGCTACTGTAATTTTTTGGTATGTCACATAATTACATCTCACACACATGCTCCAAATCAAGCACATAAATGAAACCATACTCTTCATTGAACCATTTAACCAAGCTCCACAACTGTGAAGAGAAAGAGAAATGTTGAAGATATATCGAATATTTTCTGTTTTCTCTGCGACATAATTTCTGTTTGGTTGACATAACGACTTTTTATTCATGCATTTTAATCACAGTGTTATTCAAAACAATACTGCAAATGCTATGTTTTAACTCCGTAATGCATTTTGCCACAGCCTCTTCTTATAGATTCTTCTCCGTATGACATAAAAATAAAATAAGGGGATTTTCTCATTGATAGTGGCTACATGCCTGAAGTTGCATTAATAAACAACCAGGCAGAGATAATATTTTTCAATGCCAAATCGATTTTCATAAGGTTACATTCCTAATGTTTATATTTCAGCAACCTCTCTCCTGTTTATACAATAGAGGGTATTAAAAGGGAGATTAAATTTTACCCGCCTGAATATAATACAAACACAAAATGATGCTTCTATTTCCAGGGCAAGCTGTGCATTGTCATTTATTTATGAGTTTTTTTGCCCTCCCCTCCTTTTCCTTTTCTCACCCAACAGTAAATATGGAAATTGTGTTTGTCAGTTTGTGTGTCTACACACACACACACGCATGCATATCTATACATGTGCGTTTGTGTGGAGATCTTTTAATGTCTGTCTTGTATACTCCATTGAATGCAAACTTGTGCTGTGCTCCTGCGTGGATGCAGTGGGTGTAGGAGGGTCATGTGGCTCCTGCAGAGGAAACTTCTCCATCCTCCATCAATAAACACACTCCCTCACCCTGTTGCAGTATCGACACTCAATCATCCGTCTCACACACTTGTTCTCTCCTTAGTGGCTCTCTCTCATCCTTCTGACGACGCAGCCAGACTTTTATTATCACTATTACAGTTAGCTGCCATTATCTTTTTGAATGGGAGGGGGGCCTAGATCTCCTAGGTTGTTCCCACAATAATAGTGCTTTAAGGTTAAAGAGAGCACTATGAGGGGGGAAATATTTCATTCTCAATTGTTCACATTATACGTATAGAAATACTTCTCTCATAATTATTGGTTTCCAGTTGTCATAATCACTTCAGTTCTGATATGTCTCCATTTCCACTCTAAATGGATAATAGTGCTGAAACAGCGTCTGATATTCCTCTCTTGTATATGTTCATCTATTGAATGGATTCTAAGAAATCTTATCAGCCCATAATAATGATAGCTCATCACAAATCAAAAATGAAGCAGTATCAAAGTTCTTTCTTACAGTAAAACTGTAATAAAACCATGGCTATCTGGCAATGATACATGAGAGTTTTACTGAAATCTTTTGTATTGATTTTTAAAATGCTTCGTTTTGGCCCTATTTCTGAAATATATTTTATTTGATGGTTCTTTTTATTCCCTCTCTCCACTAAGTTTTTAATGTTTTCATCTTAACAGCCTACATAAGATCTAATGGATTGGTAGCTCCTGACTAAACTGTCTAAAGACATGTAAGGAGTGTTTAGATGTGTGATTGATGTAGATTCTGTACGGTATGCTTTCCAAATTATTAATATCAAATGCCCCGAATACTGACCAAAATGACTGCTAGTTAGCTAACATGACAAACAGACAACTTTTGTGAACTCGTGGAATGCAGAAGAAAATGGAAGTGTTCATGATACTCGACGAAACGCATTGAATCTTATTATGCTTAAGTAATTAAAGGCTAATATAACTAATCACCTTTTGTTGGGTGGCTGGGAAAAGCTGTGCGATGCTCCAAAAACACCTGTTTGGAACATTCCAGAGGTGAACAGGATAATCAGGAATTCATTTATTTCTGCATACAATTCAATATGTTTCAGAGACTTTGGTATTTTGGGGAGTCAAGATTCACTGTGTTTTCTACAATGCTGTCCTGCTTGGATCAGGTGAACACGGCACACGGGCTTTTGCATCCCAGCTCATGAAAAGAAAGTCTAGATTTTGTACAGAAACATTACATTACGCATATTAAACACAAGTAATCTCAACATAGAAACTGTATTTTAGCTGTTGATTCATCAATACATCCTCAGTGCTCCATTAGATATCATCTTTTACTGTTCTTTGCGTTGATGAAGAGTTTCTCCACTTGCCAAATAGTGAGAAAAAAAACAAAACAAAACAAAAAAAAACATCCGTTAGATAGATCTTACACCGTATTACCTTACTGACAGTGCTGTATATCTTTCACTAAAAGTTCTTAACCACACTCTTACACACATACACACACTTGTCTGAACTGCGATTGAAACCTGCGCTTTCTCTCCGTTGTGCCCTGATAAAATGGGGTGGTTTGGGAGGAAACGCAGCCTTTGCAGGGTCGTTGATTAAAATATGAAAGGGAATATCAGCCTGTTCGATTGCTGCGTTCGCCTCTCGTAGACACCCCAGCATGAATTAGGCATGAGGGCTGCAGTCCACCCCACATGAGTAAACCCCCTGTATTTACCACCACTCGAGAGCTTTACAGTTGGTGAGCAAAGAAACAAATATTTAATTTGGAAGTTTTTAGATCTTCTACAGGATGGCCGCCTAGTCAGATGAGAATTTTTTTTTTCCCTCTGCAGGTTGCAGTGGGTTCAGGAAGTTAGAACAAAGTTTAAAAGAGTGTAGTGAGTGGCCTGAATTCTAATTTAATATATGTATTTCTTAAATATGCCGAATGTAACAACAATAAGAGGCACTGAAATTACTCATGCTATACTGATAGTCTTATAACATGCCACTGCATCAGTGGCCTGTGATAAATGCATCTTCTTGTCATGCCACTTGGTTGCAAATAAGTGTATAGATTACAGACTGCTGTAGCCCAAACTGCTTTTGAAGCGAATGTTGGTGCAACCTCCTCCACTGCTGTTCAGTGTGACGGAGTGTTTGTCTGACAGCACCGTCAGGCAGGCAGGCAGGCAGGCCAGGCTGGAGAGATGCTCCGTGATACAGTAGGATTTTATGACTGACTATTTTATTTCTGTGTATGGAAATGTGATATATAAGGCATTAAAACACGAGTCTTACATTCAAAACACGAGACTAATGTAGGCTGTCACTGGAGTTGAGGGTGGTGCAGGTGCACTGGACTATACTATCTAAAACCTAAAAACACAACTTCCTCAACATGTGGTACATCTGTTCTCTCACAGTGTGTTAGTTCACAGTCTTTTCTTCACACACCCTCGGGAAGATTATCCTTAGGATTTTATCATTACTACTGCTCTTATCAATAAATGTTGTTTCGAGAGCAGCAATAGTAATGCTTGCAACAGCAAAGTCACTCTATAAACTCAGCAATGTCTCACTGGAAACAAATACAAAATGTCAATAGAAATAATATTCCTGACATCACAATACTGAGTGAACATTAGACAGAATGAAGAACACAGGCATCAATCAGTATCATTCATCCACTGTCCTCTGCTCTCCTCCTCCTCCTGATGCGAGTCGCTGCCTGCAGGTAGCGCTGGTAGAGGGCAGAGGAGCTGCATTGTCTCAGCCAGTGGTGCAGTATACAAGAACTTGCCAAAATTTGACAGTGAGTGCCTCACTAAGCTAAACAGTCACATTACATACATACAACTTTTGTCTTAGCTGTGTTTCTGTAAAGCATAGTGGCAGTGATGAGAGACTGCGGACAGAACAGATTGATGTATTGCTTTTCTACATGTTTATGCTTGTTGAACAAGTGTATTGCTAATGTATTGGCTTTTTACCCATGAAGATTTTATTGCACTTGCAATAACAACGTAGTTAGAGGAGCTCAGCCCTGATGCAGAGAGCAGAGAAGATACTGTGGCATGATAATAAATTATACCCAAACCTTAAAAAGTACCGGTTAAAGAAGTGGTAACATCAGACGTTATCAGTACTACGGTCTTTAATAGTTTACCCCCAGGCTTGAGTAAGCTTAGTAAACCCATACGTGAGCAGCCCTGACATAGTGGTAGCTAGACGAATTCTATGAGTTCTGTTCACTGTTTTTTTGTAGAATATTGAATTAAAAGGTGAGGATGAATTGGGATGTTTGTGGAACTGTAACATTGATTTGGCAAAGGCTCTCATGAGGATTTTTTAAAAATGTAACCTTTATGTAGACTGGTAATCTCATAGATACGCAGTCTCATTCTCGAGAGACCTGATAACACATGGTGGCCACAGGGGGGCACCTACAAGGGATATTTGGTGGCCACAGAATCATTTTTTGGGGCCACAGGCCGTCAGGCCATGGTTAATGTTGAAACCTGATGTAAAGATAATGTTGAGTATTTCTTAAAAAAAAAAAAAAACACGCAAACACACAAACAAAAGAAATTGCGTGTGTGTGTGTGTGTGTGTGTGTGTACATACATCTGTTACTTTTATCATTAGCTCCTGCATAACCCTGACAAGCCATGAAAGGTTCTCTCCTCTTCCCTTTTATGCTCTCTTCTCTCTCTGCTCTCATTCCAGCTGTGAGGTACAATTACTGCCATGAGTAAAATTCTACATTTCCGCAGGGCCAGATCATTTAAACCGCAATGCCAGTCCTCAGTAACTTCAGAGCCCCTGTGGGCCCACTTCAATAGACCCCTGTCCCCAGGTGTGAACCTGGTAACTTGTTCAGCAATACACAGAGTGTGGTGGCTGTGAAAGCATCAGGATAATGCACCACTAATGGTGCAGATGTGTTAGACCAATAATGTCCTTGTCAAAGGAACGCTATACTTAAAACCTATTGGTTTACTCTCAGTCTTGAAATAAGAGCAGATGCCAAAGCACTGGCTAAATGGGGGAGGTGCTGGAGGTCAAAACAATGTGAGATCTGCTTCAAACTACATGACATTACATGTTTCAATCTGCAACATCCCTTCATGAAATCAAACATAAGCACAGAGACTTAGAAGCTTTGTGAAATATATAAGCATGCCAGCACCCCTTCCAATTTAATCTCTCTTTCACCCCATTGCCTTTCATCAGGAATATCAAGGAACAGCAAGAGTCTTCTTCATTTTCATAACTTTCATAATATTAACCATGTTCATCAAGTCCACTTCTTGATAAAGTAGCAGGGTCTTCAAATGCAGTTGCTCTCCAGAGAGCTCAGAGTACTCTAGCTGTGGCCTCATTCATAGTTTAATTGTGGTCTTTCTAGGTAAATGTGTGAATGGGGTCTGTGTATGCAACAGTTGCAAGTTCATGGCTGTGAGGCAAAGTGTAGAAATTGGAGTGACTTTTTTTTGCTGCCGTGGTCGAGCAGAACTATATTTTAATCTTCCCTTTTTCATATAAATCACACCCTTGTTATTCTTTTAAATATGACATTGTGCTTGTAATGTTTCACACTTAGACACTGCGTATACCCAGAATTATCACTGAGGATACTCGAAACAGCAGCTTCAGGAGTAATGCCATGGAAGTCCGACCAGTACTCCTTCACCAAGTGCCGCTGATCCTCACTGCATGCGTAGATACATGTTTTCTGCTCCCTGTCCTGCAATGCTGTTTCTGCTCATAAATTCATAGGCAGAACTCAATACATTCCACTTTCAATTTACTTTTAGAATAACTACAATCCATTTTCCCTCCCATGCAAGTGTTGGAGTGATGTAAAAATGACCTTTATTTGGGAGGTAATTGTGCAGGCCCTGTGCAAATGCCTGATTGTGATCTCTCTCTGCAGAGTGCTGGTTCAGCAAGGTTCCATCCTGTTCCTCAGCATGGTCCTCTCTTTCCTCCCAAGGTGTCCTCTGGCTGCGCTGGCCTCTTTGAAGGCTCCCTCTCTATAATGGAATCACTACATACACTTCCTGGACGAAGCACGGAGAAGCACTAATTCCACACTGATAAAGATCCCCCTTCCTCTCATTTCATAAGTCTTCCACTAGATACGAAGCTGCGCTAGATTAGATGTGTCACTCCACCCCCCCATCCCCTGTAACACAAAAGTCCTCACAGGACCCAACGGAAAAAAAGAGAGAATTAATTTAATTGCTATTCAAGTGTGGGTGAACAAAGGGGAGAGCTGCACATTGGGGTGGAGACTGTTTCCTTTTTTCTTCATAACTACAAGAGAAACATCCTTCCTTTAAAATCAGGAAGTGTGTATTGTATTGGGGAAGACGGGCCAGAGGTCATCTCTAATATCTGTTAAATTCAGAGTGTAGCTGTCAGATGTGTCAGAGATTCCACTCTTCCTGTATAAACTCACGCAGGAGGGGGTTAGTTATGATAATGAAACACTGTGTGAGTGTATGCCTGTGTGGATGCAGGTGTGAGCACACTTTCCCATGCTTCTACTCTAATGAAAAGGTTTATAAAAGACACTGGGGCTTTTGCTGCATATCCTCCTCCGTGAGGGGTCTGCTGTCAAGTTCTCACGCACAAATGTCACGAAGCATTCTATCGAATTAATGAAGACTGAGTATGTGTACTCACGATTTTCTGTTATTTATATAATGTTATGATATTGGCTGTCCATGTTAAACATAGTCAAGTTAAATAAACAAGTGTATAAGAAAAACTGTTTTAACGTGATATCTCATCACAGGGGGCACATTATACTTGATTATTCATTATGTGAGACTTAACTTGGAACGAAGCTGCTCCCCGTTCTGTATTACAGAACCAACCGTGTGTCTCTTGGTTTGTGTCTGTACTGTATCTAGACATGTGGGCGTGAGAGCGAGCACAAATTAGAAAAGAGTGATTTAAATATTTTCCTACCAAAGCCGACGAACTTCTGTGACAAAAGTGGCCTGAGACCCGACAGCGTTAGCTGCGGCATGTCTTATTCCTGATGATAGTGACAATAAATCAGTAAAATAATGGAAATGATATCTCCTACTTATATATTTTTGCAAGGATGTGGCAATCGCACTGACTCAGGTTTCAGTGTTTTTCCCACTAGAGGACAGTTTGTGTGACAAATTTGTCAACATTGAAGCTTTAACCTAATAACCCTTCTATCAGAGGACATTTCCTAATATATCCACTGTGTTTAAATTATCAACAATCACTCAAACAGAAAGGGCACTTGGTGGCCTACATCTGTCCGACTGCCCTGTTGTGTTTTAAGTGAGGAAGTGGCACGTTTATGCCAGTTTGATTGAAATGTTGTGTCATTCGTATCTTGAGTCCTTTGCTTTCTTTTCCTTCTTCCTGTCTCTTTGTGCTGGGTAAAAGGGACTTCCCTCCAGATGTGGGGGCTGATCTTTCTGAACCTTTTCATCTTCTCTAACAGCAGTTTGATCAAAGCTTGAGAATGGAGACAACAAACCTGTGTGTCCGTGGCCCTGTCATAGTCGAAGTAAAAATACCCTTTATCACATGTCTGCGTTTTGTAACAGTGTGTAGGATTCAAATGTAACTATCACTTTGTCAGTTTTATTATGAGGCTTTTAAAAGGGCAACCTTTAAGCCACAGCAAAAGAAAAACAGCTTTGAGAAAGTAGAGACCTTTCTCTTTAGTATCCAGTTTCATTTTCCATACAGTGTCTTCTCTTCTCTCAGACTCTGTCGGCTTCAGTTCAAGCACACGCTACTTTTTATTGTGGCACCATGCAATAAAACTGAATTACTTAATTTTAAATTGCAGATATCACAGACTAACAAGTCCTTTCACATGCAAATGAAAGAATTGCATTTAAGAAAGTATTGAAAGTATGTTTTTTGCACATGTGAAAAGTCTTGCCTCTGTCCAGAGTTTAACACTACAGTTGAACATTGTGAATATTTCCATTTTGATGGTCAGACCCTCCCATACCTTGAGCTACCTTGTTGACCGCAACCGTAGGACAATCCATAACGTCTAGCAGGTGTAGGGTTGCGTGTTGGTACGTAGAAGAGATTTCGATTTTTTTATTTATTTAGTTTTTGCCCGGTCACCAATAATTGTGAAACTTCAGCTAATTTTTCTGGCTGGACACCGGAGCTGTCAGGCATCATATTTCCCTCAGGTTCAAATGTGCTGTGTGCTTTGATAATAAATGGAGAGAGCTCAGGTGACCAGGCTTGATAGGCTTGTAGGTAATAGTGGGACCTTACAGTACTCTGATATGAAAACAGCAGTCCCTGTATTTGAATTTGCCTGTGATTTTGTTCGTCTCTGCTGTTTTTCAGCATTTTGACTCCGTACACTGCAGCTCAGTGATAACCTTTTTTTTTAATGAGAGGAATAATTCAGTTACACTTTGCTTAAAGTCTCTTAAGGACTGCTGACCGGGACAGAGATTTAAATGTTTGATCAGTTGTTGGGCATCAGTTTTACTTGACCTAAAATCTAAATGTGACAAAAACAAAAAAAAAAACTTTCTTCAGTTAATTTTACAGATATCTTCATAGCCCAGATACTTTTAATACATTCTTTTATTGTATGTAACCTAGATCATTAAGCCAGAAATATCTTCTGTAGAGCTGATGGAGGGAGGCAAAACCAGGACATTGTTGTGCAGACCAATTTTCTGCAGATAAGAATTCACAACTAAATGTTGCTCCGTACAAACAAACAAAACAACAGGAAAATCCTGGTCTGCCTTTTGTTTGTTTGTTGTATTTTCAGTTTGCACACAGATTAAACATTGTAAATGAATGTGGTAATTAACGCAGGGTGTGTGAGTGTAGGCGCTGGTTTATCTACTTGTTTGTCTCAGATGAAAGGAGCATATTTTCTATAAAACAAAAAGTGGGATTGTACTCAGCGCATCATA